>NW_024962334.1:38484300-38642935 GCF_019238085.1 Lagopus leucura | reverse complement strand
GCTAATTTCACAAACAGCTACATCCCAAATGGAATAGCTAATTTTACAAACAACACAATGTTCAGACCAGTCTCCGGGTTTTCTTCTCGGTTTGTCAAACGTTTTACGAATCTTGAATTAATACTCATGTTGTTGTTTGTGTCATCAGTTCTCCTGAATGTACTCCAACGTATTTGTAATAAGGAGTCTCCTCCAAAACTAGAGAATGATAACTGGTAGGGAATATGGAGAGGTTTAGGAAAGGTCTTAGAAGCATGGGGACCTGCAGTGTCATGGGATTTTACTCTTGAACACCTGTGGGATCCTGAGAAACTAAGCCAGTATTTGAGTCAGGGACTATGCGGCTTACATAAATCTAAGGAGGTACAACTTATTTGGGGTTTGGCTTGTGCTTACCGTGCCCTATATAATACCATTCTGGAGAGAGAGTTTCCGAGCTGAGGTTCAAGCTAAAGGGGGAAATCCCCAAGTCAAATCTAATGGATCACAGGAGACACCAGTAACAATACCGGTTGCTCCTGTGGAGGGCAAGAAATGGAAATGAGTGTCTTCGCGTCTTGAACGAAAAAAAGAAGAGGAGGAGGAGGAGGAAGATCCAGGCGAGGGGCCCTCCTCAGAACCACCACCATCGCGAAAGGCAAAAGGGAAAACTAAGAGACGGGCAGAAGAGAGTGATGAAGAGGAAGTCTCTATTACTACTCGCCGGCCTCTAAAGATGACTGAAATCCAAGGTTCAAGAAAGGAGTTCACACGGCGCCCGAATGAAAGTCTTGTTTCCTGGTTGGTTCGCTGTTGGGACAGTGGGGCCCATAGCTTGTCTCTGGATGGTAATGAAGCTCGCCAACTAGGTGCCATTGCCAGAGATCCAGCTATTGATAGAGGAATTAGTCGATGTTCGGATGAGGCTGCTTCCCTCTAGGAACGAGTGTTAACAGCCGTGAAGGAAAAGTATCCCTTCAAAAATGGCTTGAAGATTGCAATGAAAAAATGGGATACAGTGGAAAAGGGTATCCAGTATTTGAGGGAAATAGGCGTGGTGGAAATGTTGTATGACCCTGACTTTGTTCCTAACCACCCACACCAAAACCGCGACCCTGAAAAAGTGAGGACAACGCCTGAGATATGGCAGAAAATCGTGACAACAGCGCTGGACAAATATGCCTCTACACTAATGTCAGCGTGTGACAGATTCAACGAACAACAGAGAACGCCCTTAGTTTATGAATTAATTGTTACGCTCCAAAACTACGAACAATTGCTGTCCCCAATTCATGCTGCCGTTGCTGCTATATCAAGAATGATGACGGAGCAAGTGTCTCAGCTGATTAACCGTGACAAACCTGTAGCAGTATCAGAAACGCTTGATGAAGATCAGGATAATCAGAAGAGTCTAATGAAGGAGATGAAGGAGGTGAAGGAGACGGTGAAATTTTTGCGAGCCCACCTAACTAAAGACGATGAACCTTCCTTCTCACGTGCACCATCAAAGATCTCAGCTGTTAGAAGCAAACGCTCTCCGGCTCAAGTAAGGGGTAATACACCGCGAATTGCCTTATGGTATTACCTACGTGACCATGGAGAAGACATGGGGAAATGGCACGGTCAACCTACTCCTGTACTACGAGCCCGGGTGAAAGAATTACAAAGCAGATCAACCACCAGTGCAGTTGCTCCAGTTACCACAGGTAATGAATAGAGGAGCCCTGCCCTCAGTCAGCGGGGGGAAAGGGATAATAGAGTATATTGGACTGTGTGGATTCGATGGCCTGGCACATCAGAACCACTGAAATATAAGGCACTGGTGGACACTGGTGCACAATACAATGGATTGTTAAAAACGATGCTAAAAGCACTGGGTGGCGGAACATTTAAGCACTGGGAGAAGCATTTGGCAGAAGCCACCTGGTTAGTCAATATCAGAGGATCTATCGTTCGTGATGGTCCTAACCAATCCAGTTTCCTGCATACCGTAGAGGGAGATAAAGTCCCTGTTGTACATGTAAAGAACATGTTAGGAAAGGCAGTTTGGGTTCTTCCAGCTTCTGGAAAGGGCAAACCTCTCCGTGGTACAGTTTTTGCCCAGGGACCAGGATCCACTTGGTGGGTAATGCAGAAGCATGAGGATGTTCAGTGTGTACCACAAGGAAACTTGATGCCGGGGGAGTGCAGTTACTAATTCTATGTATATGTATATAGCCATGTGTGTGTAATGCATTTTTAATCATTTTTTGTTTGTTTGTTTGTATATATGTATATATATTTTAAGCATGATGTAACGATGTAGAATAAGGGGTGGAATGTCATGGTTCTATGTTTTTGTTTTTGTTTGTTTTGTTTTTTTGTTTTTGGATTTCAGTATTCCACATCAAAACATCATGTAGTGTACGGGGCATTAAAGTGTCACTGCCCCAATTCCAAGTACCTATCCCTGTACATTACAGAAGTCACGGGATCTGGCCCTTCCGGGTGGGGGGGGCGCTCTCTTGCTGCCTGGCAGTGGGTGCTGGAGGGTGCTTTCCTAGCCGTTCCAAGCTTTTTTCAGGTTTGAATCGGTCCCGGGAACTCTCTCTCTCATCTTGTCTGATTTATTAATCTCAATTTCAATTAAATTGTATATATTGTGTTATCTTGTATTCCAATATTATAGTAAAATAAGTTTTCCTCCATAGATTGTTGCCGCTGCTCTTTTCCTCCCTTCCTTCCTTCCCATTTTTGTGGGACTGGGGTGGGGGGGGAGGGCAGAGGCCTGTCGCCCCTGTCACGGACATAGATTGATCTGATCAACTCCGTGACAATCTGTTAGTATAAATACTAATTTTGCAAATGAATTGATGAAGTAATAGTAAAAAATTATTTGGCAAAAAAAATTGATTGATTTTTTTTAATGAAATTTGAAGTAGTCTTTAGTAGCATTGCATTCAGCCAGATATATATATATACATAATTTGTAACTCTTTTAGATTGCTTCCTAAATGTAGTTAGTGTCACAGCAGTTTACCTCTGAGGCAAAAAGTATATCTTTTTTTGCCAAAATTTCTTGTACATATTCACTGGTCATTCAAATAACTAATGCTTTCTGTTCCACGCATGTAAGATCTGTTGACTGAGGTAGTTTTCTGTGTTACATATATAGACATGTTTGAACTTATGAAGTGAGATTTCAAACTGATTTTGAGAAAAATGAGGTCAGAAAATGCAAATTTTGGCACTGTTACTCACAACATGTACTATGGTACTCCATTCAAAATTCAGACAATTAACTGTAAAACCTCCATTCATTATCAGAAGAATGACCATTCAAACTAGTCAGAATCTAAGGTACAAATGATTTTTCATTTGGAGAGCCTGTAAAGATGAGACAGAGCCCTGTTTGTTGGATTAGAACAGAATGATAACAGCTCTGAGCCCCATCTAATGTGAACGATGGGAAGATAATTTAGACATAATGATTCCTGGGAAAAGCTCACAGAGAAATAGGAAAGCAAGGTATGGATCAGGAAAGTTGCTACAATTGGTTTACCAGCTTTATTTCCAAATGTATGTCCGTCAGCCTTCTCTTGAGTATTTTGAGTATGCAATGACCATTGCATTAGGCATCCTGAAAAGGTACTGGCCAGATACCTAGTCCCTTTTACCCAAACCGCTATGATTTCCCAAGTGAAATGGTTCCCAAATTACACTATTTAAAAGCCTATATTGTAAGGATGACCTCCAAGACTTCTGCCAACAAATGAACATATTGCATTTTGTAGAAGAAATTATCTTTTGCCATTGTAGTGGTTTCTAGGCAGAACAGTATGAATGGAACATGAGTGGGCAGCATCATTGCTGACTGACACAATAGTTGCACCAGAAGTATTTTTTAACCAAGATGAGATTCACTTTAGAAATGTGATATCTTTTCAAACTCTTACTTCATACCTTCCTAAAGTATAAGAGTAATAGAGTATCTCTGGAGGCTAATAAAGCCTCTCTCCGATGTTCTCATACAATTCTTGAGGCTCTTGAGCATTCATGTTATAGAGAATTCATAACAATATATAGAAAATTCAATTATTATTATATTTCAGCCATGGAATTGGCTGTTTTTTTGGAGTACATGTCTATCCCCTAGACATTTATTAGTCAGACTACAGCTTTTGGTTCTCAGATTCCAGAGTTTTAGCTGTAGCCTCCAGTTACCTTTTAAAGATTCTACAGACCTCTTGCCTCTGGGTTCTCTGTGCTTGTTTGTGACTTTAAGACAGTTTTCTTTAAGATGGTGCATTTGCAGTTCTTGAAAATCAAAATGATGGCTTACTAAGAGGTCTGAGTAAGCAACAGAAATCTTCTTTTAAACTGCTAAGGGAAGGTAACTAGAAGCAAACATTATGACCAAAAATTACCTTTTGTCTTCAGAATCTAATTTTCTCTCAATAAAATTTTCATGTAAGAAACAATACAGATTCATCAGTCCTTTGATTTTTGTAGTGATCCCATGTAAAATTAATTATATTTGCAAACGTGCTGAAAAATGACTGTAAGAAGCAAAATTTTTAAGGAAAAAAATTATTTAGTTCAATTCCTTTTGCTCAAAATTTAGAGCATAAATCTCCCCGGATGCGATGCTTTCTGGAAACAGCTTCCATTTACAATGTTTACTGAAGTGGGTAGTATCATTACGATTATTAAAGATGCAAAGGATATATTCACTGAACAAAATTTCAGTGTGGATTTTTTTGTTGTTTGTTCTGTTTTTGTGTCTTCAACATCCAGTTGTGCTTGAGATTCAATACCTTTCAGTAAATTAACACAACATAGTTTTGTGCAATAAATAAAGGAGAGAGTACAAGAGTTCAGGTACGCACACTTTGAGAGTTGGTTTCATTTCAGGGACTAATACTTCTATATTTTCATGTCTGCCTACAGTTCTGAGAATTACAGAATCATAGAACCATTAGATTGGAAGGGGTCTTAAAGATCTATTTCCAATCCTCCTGCCATAGGCAGGGCTGCCACCCACTAGATCAGGCTGCCCAGGGCCCCATCCAACCAGACATCAAACAGCTGAGAAGCCAACGGCATCCTCCTAGCCTCCATCTGTTAGCCCAGAAGGATAAAGACTCAAGTCCTATCTGCCAGCCCTTCGACACTGACTGCACAACTCTGTGGATTTTCAGCTGTTTAAGCCAATTAATTGAAACTAATGTATACAATTAGTGGAAAAGGGAATTATTCAGCTGGGATAATACAGTTCTTTGTTTTAAGGTGATCTAAATAGCCATAAGAGTCTAGTGATTATATTGACAGTATCTTCATTTTTATATATATATTTATATATATATATATCTTCATTTTTAGTAGTAGGATTTTAGATGCCTCATACACATACCTGAATTTTGAGGTCTCTAATCTCACCATCCATTTCCCCCTCTGTTGAGTATCAAGATGTTTGTATATTTGTATCTTCAAAATCAATAAAGAGTATGAAGACCTAAATAGATTCTCTATTTACTGTGGTGCATTGTTTGCAAACCTCTAAGTTGTCCACCTGTCAGGTGCACAGTGGGTGAAGAAACCCAGGTTGCTAATTTGCCCTAATTTGCGTGGGGCTTAGGTTTCTGTTCATATCTAAATGCTGCTGCACAGTGGTGCTTCCATCTCATAAACTGTTGAAGACATGTATGTCCAAGTTTTTAATAGGTCTGCTGAATTAATTTAGTATCTAGTATATTCTATATATTCTTTCACTGCAACTTGAATTCTCTGATGTGAATGTGAAATTTTGTAGTTCACAAGGACTCTTTTCTTCCCATTGGAAATGAGAGGATTGAAGGGCAAGGTTCTCACTATCACAGTCTGTTAATGCAAGATGAGAAAAAAACTTCTATTTATATTGCATAGAAGATCATATGATATACTGTGCTTAATTCATGGCGTTCATAGAATATATCATTCTATTATATATAAACAATAGCATAGCATGAAATCTCGATAGCATGTTATAACCAACATGTAATGACTATATTCTTGAAAGGGATATATCATCACACAGTGATGTGAACCTGTTGAAAATTTAAATGTGCCAAAAAATAGGGCTATCTCTTTTATTTGGCCACTAGCAGAGCTGCATGCAGGTAGACATCTGAGGCTGCCCTTAGATTTTGTAGGGGCAAATCTAATTAAGGGGGGAGCACAAAAAGTGGAATAAGGACTGTTTTTTGGTTATTTCAGTGGTCTTAGGGACAAAATAAATTCTTGTATATCAGTTAAGCCTCTTCCCTTTCTCAGTCTGAATAAAACATTACACGAAATCAAAAACATTAAACAAGTATCTTGAGAGAATAAAAATATCTGGAAATACTTTTATCTCTTTTAACCTAATACACAGCAGATCAGGTTTTCATCAGATCTTTGTTTATACATGATTAACATCTGTAGTTGAGAACAAATGCTCTTCTCTCACTATTTAATCTCTGCACTTACTTGGACTGCAAGATCTTCTGTTTATATTTACATATGCAATAGGAAAGATAATCCTAGAGTTGTCCAAGACTGTCACTGCAATTATTGACCACTACTCATACAAAAGAAGTTACTTCTAACTTTGTCACTGTTAGAAAAAAAGAGAATTACATCCTGTTTATTTTAGGCTTGGTAAATTGCCCTTAGGTTGATGAGCTGATAATTACATGTTTCTTTCTTCAGCTGATGGCTCAGGGTATAGATATAATGCTAGTTATTTGCTTTAACAATTAGGGAATTGTTCAATTTGTGCTCTAATTGACTAAATTACACCTGTGGAGGTCTGAAGAATTTTCATTATCACCTGTGTAAAAGCAGCACATTTCCTGCTACCTACTTCTTTTTTTTTTTTTTTTTTTTTTTTTCTGGTTTAACCCCATCCTTACTAGCTTTTTTCATATGAGTGCTATGAAATTGCGGTCATTTCTAAGCTTTAAGCGCAATTCCTTTTTGAATGTATACCATCAACTACTAAACTAGATCAGTCTCATCTTATGATACTTTAATGTGTTTTCTTTTCAGAGTTGTAGTTCCTAAAATTCCATAGAAATAATTCACTACCTAGAGTAAATCACTCTAAATAGCAACAAATAAAAATATGCTCTTGGAAAGATAAAATTTGCAAAGTCATTTCTCTAAACAAAATGTAAACTTTCATTTTTAGAGGACAGACGTAATAACAAGTCATTTATAGCTAGAAAATAATAGGCCTCTTAAATTTAGATAATGACATTTAATTGTATTTAAATGGCAACCTCTCTAGAGCAGGCGTCTTGCACATTGGAATAACTTGATCTTGATTTTTCACTAGATTTTAAAAAAGTAAATTCAGCAATAAATTGGACTTCATTCATCTGACTGAAAAGAGACTTTTTTTCAATCTCAGTACATGAAGTCTACTGGTTGCCTAGAAGGATTCCTCTTGGGATGGGGGCACAAATATGTAAACTTAAACTCCAGCTTCATGAGAGAAAATGGCTAAGTTAATTTCAAGTAAAAGTTTAATTATTTTTGTGTTGCCACCAAAACTTACCAAGGAAAAATTACTCAAATATTTTGTCACTTTGCATCCATTTAATGTTTTAAACCCAACTACAAATCACATAATTATTGTGTTTGAGAGGCAAGCAAGCATTGTTATGACACTTCATGATTCTTGTGTCAATTTCAAGTAACTCAGCAGCTTCCTCTGTTGATGGCCAGATCCAGAAAGTCAATATTATGCTGGCAATTCAGTCTGGTGCACAGACCTCTGCTGAGACTCCTGAAGACATCTGATTATTACTGGCTAAAATAATAGGGAATCAGCAGTCTACACAACATATGCCACTGACTTCCTATTTCAATGTATGCATTTTATGTTCTCTCACTCCCTGCTGCTGCTGTAAGTGGGTCTTTTTAGACCTGCAAACTGAGAAAGGATACTGATAGTAGTAAGTGGTAGAAGAATCTAGAAAGATCTGCCAACTATCTCTGCTGACTTCTGGAGCTATTTCTAAGACCTGAGGAAACATATTACATCTCTTCCTGTCTCATGGTCAATTAAAGTTTTATATTTGCTTTATACTTGTCTGAAATCTGTAAGCAACTAGAATGTACATTTTGAACAGCTATGGATAGTGGGGAGCGGTAGTTAAGCTGTAGTTTCCACTGCGTTTAACATTTCTTTCTGAACCACTGTTTTATCAGGAATTATGCTTAAGGACTTGCAGAGTAATTGTTTAAATATAGTATGCATTACCAAAATTTCAGTGAACTGACAAAGAAAAGAAAAAAATTCTATAAATAAGTTTTAAACTTACAGAAAAGTACGTATCAGCAAGAATCAGCTAAGTACGCTTATCTATTTCAAAATCAGGATAACAACTAATCACAGTAATTGGATTAAATGTTTCACTTGTATCACAGAATCATAGAATCATAGAATCGCAAGGTTGGAAACGACCTGTAAGATCATCTAGTCCAACCGTCCTACCACTGCCATTGCTACCACAAGTCTCTAAACCATATCTCGTAGCTCCTCATCCAGTCACCTCTTGAACACTGCCAGGGAACAACCTGCAGTCATTTCCTCAGGTCCTGTTTGTTGCCTGTGAGAAGAGGCCAAACTCCTCCTCATCACAAGCTCCCTTCAGGAAGTTGTAAAGTGCAATGAAGTCTCCTCTGAGCCTCCTCCAGACTAAACAATCCCAGCTCTCTCAGCCACTCTTTATAAGACTTGTGCTCCAGACCCCTCACCAGTTTCATTGCCCTTCTCTGGACACACTCCAGAGTCTCAATGTCTTTGGGGCCCAAAACTGAACCAATACTCGAGGTGCAGCCTCGCCAGTGCTGAGTATCAAGAGACGATCACCTCCCTGCTCCAGCTGGCCACACTATTTCTAATGCAGGCCAGGATGCCATTGGCCCTTTTGGCCACCTGGGCACACTGTTTTCTCATGTTTATCTGAGCATCAACCAACACGCCCAGGTCCCTTTCCTCTTCACAGTCATCCAGCTACACATTCCCAAGCCTATAATGCTGCATGGGGTTGTTGTGGCCAAAGTGCAGGACCCAACAGTTGGCGTTGTTGAACCTCATCCAATTCACCTAACCCCAGCAATCCAGCTTATCTAGATCCCTCTGAAGGGCCTCCCTATCCTCAGGCAGATCAACACTATCTCCCAACTTGGTGTCATGGTGTCATCTGCAAACTTACTGAGGGTACACTCAATCCCTTCAACTTGGTCATCAATAAAGATATTAAATAAGATGGGCCCCAGAACTGACCCCTGGGGTACACCACTCATAACGAGTTGCCAGATGGAGTTAGTTCCATTAACCACTACCTGCTGGGCATCCTAATCTTACATTCCAGTTTGTATTTCATATACTAAAAGATGCTGAGCATATAATGTTCCCTTTACCTTATATTTCTCTGCAATGATTTTTGGTTTCCCATCAGGATCTTAAAGTATTGCAGCAATGATCATGATTTGACGTAGAGGTGCATCATTCAGAAAACTATAAAAAAAAGCATGTCGTTCCAAAGATTGTATTGAATTAAGTTGATTTTCTTAGTAACTCTGCCACCTGCAGCACTAAAGAACAAACATCTCCACGATGGACAGGTCAAACATGGTTTTTCATAAGATACCCACAGCTGTTTTTACTTTTCCTGATAAATTAACCACTTCATTGCTGTTCATTCATGCATGTGTCATGCAGTTTTAAGGAGAATGTGTATTCATTGAATGAAAAATGTAGCTTGAATGTCTCATCTTACTGAATCAGCCTCATTATTTTTAACCTACTGATGTGTCTTTTAATACTGAAGCAACTATTTAAGCCTTTCACTACATGTATATGTACATGTACATCTGATGCTACTTAGGGGGAAAAAATGAATTTTGAATAATAAATGCTGGCAAGATCAGCAGGAAAATGTAACTAAACCATATGTCCTACAAGATTGAACAGACCAAGTTAAGAGTCATGTGATGAAATACATACATTATTTTCTTCTCCCAGTGTAGAAGGTGAAGAAAACTAAGAATCATATTAAGATTACGAGGTAATCTAAAATTAAATATAAGCTGCATTCCAGAAAATGAAACTTAATAATTATTAGTAGCAGAGAACACTGTGTGTTATATCGTATTTATATGTGAATGTCATTCCATGTACAACTTGGACCAGACGTTGGTTGGGTTTTCATTCAAGGTCATCCTAATTATAGTAATATCAGACGATCTCTTACATTATAGAATGTTTGTACACTACCTAGGAAAGTTAACTGTACACTTCCAATCATCATATGGTAAATAAAATTTTAAATTAAAATCCCCAAGCAATGAGGGATCACTTATTCAGTATTACTTCACAGTGTCTTAAAGTTCCTATGTTACGCACATGAATAGTAGAGCAAATTTTTAAGATTAATTCTTTCACGTCTTCATGATTCAGAAATATATATTTTTTTCACTTTCCAATCCACTGGCAAATTAATTTGTTTTTCTGAAAAATCATATAAGTGTGGTGTGTGTGTGTGGGGGGGGGGGGGAGGTGCTACTTGTTTATATCACTTGTAATTACTGTAATTCTTTACTTCACTGGTAATTCTAAGAGATATTAAAGATTTTGTACAGTTATAATCTTTGTGAGGAAAGGAGGTAATGATCATTCAGATTTTAATATATACGAGAGGTTGTGAAATGTTTCTTATTAAAGTATATTCACAAAATATGGTTTAGCTTTCTTCAAGTTAGTTCATTGAACTTCAGAAGTGAAACAGGGATTATTCACCTCTGTTATTTAAAAGAGAGCAAGAGATCTCACTAACATCTGTTATTTTTTGTATCATTCTTTCTTTTCTGCAAGCTTTGCTACTGTATGAACTGGAAGCTTTGAAATCTGTATGAAATTCCTCTATTAACATGTATATCATACATCAATATATATGTGTGTGTTTACATGAATTGGCCTTGTAAATATTTTAGACTGAATATTAATCTCTCCATCATATAAAAAAATTTCTGCTTTAACCAGAGATTTTGTTATCTCAGGACTTTTTGTCATGTTTAATCTTCTTTGCAAGATGTTAAAAGTGTGAGGTAATGAGTTCAACTACTGATAGGGAGTGATTGAACATCTCCTCAATCTGCACCACTGAGATCCAACTCCTTTTCAGAGATACTGGCATATAATTATGTCTTTCTAGACCAGAAGTGTAATATGCAGTAATCTACAGATCTGTAAACCCACAGGGCTGTTTAAAGCTTTTCAATAGGGAGCACAAGGGGTGTGATATTCTTAGCAGTAGCTACTGGGCAGATGTGAAGCCATCCACTTATGGACTCTTTACTCATAGCTTTCTGTCAAGAAGACACTACATTGTGGTATACTGACATACTCAACAGAAACAACAAAAAATATGTCCAGTTGGGTTGCATGCAACCTTCCTGCAGAATCTATCTCACATTTAAACTGTCATTTTCCATGAATTACCACTTAACCAAAGCAGAAGCTTTTTCTGCATTAAGAATGTGCTTCTACATTGTGCAGCACAGAAGAAAAGACATTGCTTACTGTCTACATGAATTTCAGTCCTCACCTGTCATCACACACATTTTGGCTTTTCAAAAAATCACAGAAATGAAAGGCTAGATAACTTTAATCTAGAAGGTATTCAATGATCATTCTAAAAATTTATCATATTTCTTCAGACTGATTAAAATAAAAATATGTTCACTAAAAACTTTTATTCTAATATTTCTGCTTTATCTAAAATTTCAGAAGATAGTAGATCTTTCTGCCTCCAGGATATTTTGTTTACAGTAGAATTGCTCATTGCTTTATCATTATCATGGTAGTACTCCTCTCTGAGGGCACAGTTTTTTGTAATAGAAATCCATGCGAAATTAGCAAGGAATTAAATGAGAGCAGGAAAAAGTCCAAATAACAGATTAAATAAAAAACAGACAATGCCAAATAGTATTTATTTTGTGCTAAAGGACGTGATAGGATAATGATGTCCTTTGGCATTAGCTGTATCAGCAAGATGTTATTTCAGTGTCCAGAATTATGGACTTAAGTTATGTTTATTTTCTATCATGGTATTTCATGCTTAAAGAGGAGGATCTCTTAAGGTAATTCATAATTTTTAAATTTATATTTAAGTAGAGATTTTTTTTTAATTATTTTTTTTTTCTGGTGTATGTCAAGGAAGAAATGGCTTGAGCTCAAGATGTGATTAAAATGTTTCTTTGATCATCTCTAGTGTAGCCTACAGTGAACCTGAAGAAGCAGTAAGGCTGTTAAACAAGGTAAAATATAGTAACGTACACTGTTCCTGACATGTGGTTTTCCAGTTTCATAATCCCATATAAGTAAAGCCAGAAATCTATGTCAAGGCTTGTGGACTCACTAGTGAAATGGAAAATCTTCCAACAGGAGCACACAAGCATGATAAGGCAATTTACATTGTCACTGTCTTTCTTGATAAGCAAAATATAAAGAAGAAATTATTCTAAGTAACTTATTCATGGGAGAAACAAAGATTTCTGTGTTTCCATTTAGCCTAACTGAATTTCATTTGTATTCACAAATGTGGACTGCTCTGCAGTGTTCGTGGTTCAGTGAAGAAGAGCCATCTCTTTAAATCTCAATTTTTAAAAATAAACTGGAATGACTACTGATTTTTTTCAGACTATCAACAGAATAGCTTATTTGCTTACAACAGAAGAGTAAGAAACATTTTAATCTACAACAATATAACAATTTCTTCTTTGCAGTTAATTAACATTCATTCACATGGGTGAAACTTCTTAGCAGCTTCTCAGGCTGACCTGAAAAAATATTTTAACTTTTTCCAACTCTGTTTTGTTTTCATTTAATTTGTGTTATATTTCCTCTATGGCAGAATTTACACAGCAAATATGCTGTTATTCTGCGTTATTTTAAAAATTGAGTCATAAACTTATAAAATTTGAAGGTGTGTTTCTTCAAATTTCCAGATGTCTGTGTACCTGCCTATCTTAGAGGTCATATTGCCTAAGGGAGCTTTGTGGGTTTGGCTCTGCCGTTTCTGAATTTGGCCACAATATTTGGCAGACAGTTTTACTGTGGCTCTGTTTTGTTTAGTAATTTGGCAGAGTGGCTACAGTAAGCCTTACAACCAGTATGTTGGAAGGCTAACAAAATACACAACGCATGGTCTTGCTGTCAGAGTATCTTTTCAGTCCGTTTTTCTCATAGTCCTTGTGAATCAAGTCTTCTCTAATTTGTAACAGTCATTGTCAGAAAGCAGTGTACTTTAAAAAGACAATGTCAAAAAAACTTGTTAGAATTTCATGCAGATTGCATCTCACAGCTTGCAGTGGAAGAATATACTGAGATGGTAATAACTTTTCAAGTTACCGCTTTCCCTATCAGGTCAAAGAAATGAAGGAAGGTGAGGTACTGAAGGCTTATGCCTCATGAGGGCTTCCCTGAGCACTGGAAACTCACAAAGTGCCATTTTCTCTGTCTTCAACCTTTGCTTTCTGTTTGTGAATAAAGTAGAATACTCGTTCTGATTCCATGTGCCAGGTCAGTCAGATGTTACACCCAAAATTTATAGGATCTGCTCTTGGCTGTTTAAAAGCATGAGTTTGTCAATCAGTATCACTTTATGTGAAACTCACTATGTGGCAGATGTGGAGGAGTTATCCCTGGTTTTAAGGCAAGCTATGTTCTGTTAATGAGAGCATGTTTACTACTTTCAAATACAAATGTTCTGGAAAAATTCTAAATACCTTTTTTTTTTTTCCTGGTAAATCTTGCTTTTCCTTTGACAGTTGTTTCCTTCCCAAGGAGTCAATATGAACAGACAACACTCATAAAAGCACCATAAACTCTTCTGCCATTTCCTGTTGTTCTACAAGAAGATGAACTTCACTAAATCTGAATTCCTGTTTAGCTTAGTCTTGGATGAAATTAATGGGTAATGCTTTCTGCAGTTTTGCCTATGTAAAATTTCTGATGACTGCCAGCATTTGACAGGAATTTAATTATATTTGCATTTATCAATACCCCAAGCTACTTGTTAATCTTAAATTCTGTACTAATATGATATTTATATTTCCAAGATTTCATTACTTGATCAGCTATTCCATCTCTGATCTTACAATTTTATTCAGTCATGGCTAATTTATATACATTCAGTGTATTTTTCCAATCCTGTTCACATCTTGTTCTGATTTGATGAATTGATAAAGAAATAGATATAATGTATATTTGATATAAAATATATAATAAGCTATGGTTCTCTCAAGAAATTAAGAAAAAAATTCTCCTTTTAATTATTGTCAATACTTTGATGGATTTGGCACTGCTACCTCAAGTTGACTCTGGTAAGATTTATTCACAGAAATGGATTTTATAAACTATAATCAATCATAATTTTTCCTTCTATTATTTATTTACACTATGATAACAAACTAGAAAGTTTAATCAAAGCCAGAGAAAGATTAATACAGTTATCAGATCAAGGAAGGTGATTTCTGTTCCACTCTCGTAAGACTTGATCTAGACTCAGATTTGGGGCCTCCAGCACAAGAAAGACATGGACTTGTCAGAACAAGTCCAGAGAAGAGTTAGGAAGATGAACAGGGGACTAAAGGACATTTTCTATGAGGAAAAAATGAGAAAGCTGGGTTTCTTTAGCTTACAGAAGAGAAGGCACTGGGGAGACCTTATTGTGGCCTTTCAGTACTTAAAGGGAGCCTAAGGGAAAAAATAGAGAGGAACTCATTATTAGGAAATATAGGACAGGATAAGAGATAATTATTTAAAACTGAAAGAAGATAGATTTAGATTAGATACTAAAAGGAAATTCTTTACTCAAAAGTTGGTGAAGCACTGGAACAGATTACTCAGAGGAGCAGTGGATTCCCCATCCGTGGAAATGCTCAAGGCCAGGTTAGATGCTGCTTTGGGCAGCCTGGTCTAGTGGAAGGTGTCCCTGTCTATGGCAGATTGTTGGAATTATATGGTCTTTAGCATTCTTTCAACTCAAATATTTCTATGACTCTAAAGATGGAAGCTTAACAGATATACACATCAACTTGATGAAGCTGCATCAACATGAAACATAGTGGGAGAATTGGCTCCCTTGACCAGATGGCTATGCTGTGTTTAACATACCTGAGAAAGCAGTTTGAACTCTTGGCTGACAGGAACTTTGTCAATAACTTTCAGCATGGAATAAATCCATCCCACATGGCTAAAAAATAGTGTGATGAAGGCTCGTTACCTGTCTCAAGAAGAACTTCATATTTTTTTGTCAAGATTTGGCCCAAATTTCAGAAAACCTGCTGGAGCATGAGAGTGTGATGTTGCAATGGAAATAGTGCAGCAGTAATAAATGCACAGTGGTAAAACAAGAAGGTAAGAAAGGAGAGCTTGTGCTTCTGTTACAGGCAAATTTGATGTAATGGCTTTTGCTTCCTGGCTGTGAGGTATACAAATTTATGAAAGCTGAAAATTCTACAACTTCTTTTTCTGCTTTTCTTGTTGCGTAGGTCTTTTCCTTTGCAACTGACCTGCAACTATTGGACTGATTACATTTCCTGATGGTTTGTAGTCTTCAGTCTCAGAAGTCCTCTAAGATCAAGCTATCATTCAGGTGCATCAGACTTTTTATATTCCAGAAGTCATTTCCAGGATAGTGGAGATATGCTGAATATGTGCAGTACATTCGATTTATGACGGAGACCAGCTCAAGACGCCTGGGACAGACGGGCTTAGGCTCTGGTGGCACAAAAGCAATGTTTATTGAAGGCTCATTCTTTTTATAGACTGGATACACTACAAGATTGTAAATAATTAGCAAGTGTGAAATAAAGCACAAAGCAAAGGCTTGTGTGCAAGCAGCTGTTCTTGTACTCCCTTATCCTAGTTTCTTGTGTTCTGCTTACCGAAACATAAGTTCTTTCTTCCTTTGCCTATCAGTCATCGTTGTTTTTGCTAGAAGTATCCATCCCTTTCAGGGTCACTGTTGTTATTGCTAGAAGTATCCATCCCTTTCAGGATGAAACACTGTAACACATTACTGACCCTTTCAGGCCAGTCATGTAGTCTGCACAACAGTTCCCTTCAGATTTACACAAGGAATCTAGAAAGCTCTGCATTTGCACAAATCAGCTGCACAGCACGCACAGAGGAAGTCCCTCTGAATCCACAAAGAACAAAAACTTGAATTCTACAAGTGCCTGTATTCCAGTGTATAATTTTGAGGAGTGTGGAATCATTAGATCCATATTTTCGCTTAAGCCAGCAAACCTAACTAACAAGACTATGCATGAATGCACAGCCACTAACATGGCTACACTTATTTCTGACTTTGTTATACTGTGTAAGTTAAAATCATTTGTATCACACCATCAGAAGTTAAAATCATTTGTATCACACCATCAGATTAGAAGTTGCTTATCTTTTGACATTCCAATATGAGAAGTATTCATGATCTGTGATTTTGGATCACTTTTTTTTTTTTTTTTTTTTTTTTTTTCCTGAAGTGAAGTCTGCTGAGAAAACAAAGGAGCCGTTAATAGCATAAGACGTTCAGAACATGTTTCAGAGGAGAGAAGCAATGCATCACGATTAACAGGCTACTCTGAGCCTTTCGATACCCTACAGACCTTGAAATATTGTGCGTTATGGCTTTGTTCTCCCAAAAGAACAAGGTGGTATACATCAACTCTACTGAATAAAGCTTCTGACATTTCTTATATGGTTATGTGTCAAATAGAAAATGTTGAAAAATAGCCTAAATTACTGTTGTAAAGTACTTACAGTATGCATTAACTCTTTAAACAGATGTGTTACTGCTGGTGTTACTTTTGGTTTTGTCACACTGCTATTTACACAAACTGATACTTAACTGGAATTCATGCTGGGTATCCATTAATGTCTTTTCATATAATCCAAAACCTTAACAGATGTTATTAGTTTCAAAAGGGATTAGGGACTTTTTTTCACCATAGACAAAAATATCATACAAATCTGGGTGACAAATACATTAAGAAGCCAAACAGACCATACAGCCATGAAAACAGGAAATATGCAGTTATTGATATATGACATATGGTGTTATATACTCGTTATGCATATATCAAACATATATAATATATAGAAGACTTCAAAATTTTACAGAAATGTATTTTGTTCTGGTTTTACCATTCTCCTGTTGAGAAATAATAAACTAACTTCTGCATGTGCAGTCAGAGGAAGCTTTCTGTCTGGCACCTATTCATTACTGTATTTTCCATATAGTGTATAGTTATTAGCAATAGGTGGAAGAAATCTCTTAGCTTGAGGAGCCTGACCCCAGTGATTAAGCATCCCGTCCTCACTGACGAAAGCTGGATATTTTCAAGAGGCTCTCCTGAATTCCTGAATTTGCCAGCAGCTAAGATTCCCACTTTAATTTTCCGAATCACTTCTAAATGTAACTTTCTATGTTAACTGTATGCAGAAGCTGAAAGACATCAGTCTTGGTAATAATGAACATCCCTTGTCTTCCACTGCATATTCTTCAGTGAGGCTGATAAGAGTCAGCTGTGAATGAGTCTTTTTAATCTCGTGCATGTAATTACAGACAGACACTATATAACCTAGTTGCAGTTTAAGCAACTGTCTGTAGGCCTGAAAAATCATATACTACATAAACTTGACTGAGCAGTAAGAACTCATGCAGCTGTATTGAATTCACTTATTTTGCTCATATCATCAACGAACACAAGAATTAGGACTCCTCTCTGAGCAAGCACTAACTCTCTGCAGTCTTAGTAAATTAATTTAGTAAATGTTTATCTGTTCATTTGTACATAGAAACACAAATATTGCCAAGGAAACACTCATTTTCATGTTAACAACATTTTCACATTAACAACAGCAAAATGTATTTATTGACAATGAATGGAGAACTTTGAAGTCTGAATTTAAAAATTAACAGTAAAACCTCTTTAAGAGGTTTAGTTTCTAAACTGTACTGCTAAGCTCTCTGTTAAAAATATATACCAAATTAAAATAAACACTTCTCAGGTATGAATAATGAGGTACCTGAAAAAACTTTTGGATGAATTCAGGAAAAAAAAAAAAATTAAATTCCAAGATTTAACAAAATTTCAACAAATTAGTTGTAAATGTTAAATGTAAATATATAATGTAAAATAAATTGTAAATGTTACTCTTGACAACGTCTTCATTTTCTAAGTGTCACTAGGAAGAAAAGTGCTGGAATCCGTTGAAGTAGCTGAACATATGAAAACGAAGGTTACTACATAATTAATAATGCCTATACTGAGAAAAAATACATAGGACTTCTATCATATACAATGGGATCTGGTGTAAACCTAGTCACTAGAATGTACAGTACGTAAGTGTTTCGAAGTCATTACTCAATAAAAAAAAATGCAAAATATTCAGTATTAAATTCTTATGGCATTGATACAGGAAAAATATTTGACCTATTTTCAGACTTAAAATAATCTATACAAGAATTTTCCCCATCTATTCCAGTAAACAGCACCATCTAACATCAAATGTAATTAGTAACAAATTGCCTGTTACAACTTAATTAAACTTTCTTTCCTCTCTGCTGCTTAAGCAACATGTAGATTCTTTTATGTACTTGCCAATTAGTGCATGGGGATTCTGCTTTCTAATTGGATAAAAATGTAATAAACTGAGCAGTGAGCTGTTTATATCCAGAATCAACTTTGTTAAAAAAAATAGTGAAGACAGGTTTAATGCTTCAAATATTTATCTCAATTGAAATTGATTAAAACAATTTGAGGTTCTATTAGATATAGATACAATCCTTTTGTTAACAAAGTCCATCTGGTCTAAGAAAGAAAATTAAGATTCACTAATTGAAATTTGGAAGCTTTTTCCAAACATGCATAATTCATACTGACAGAAAACAGAAGCTGCTATTCACCACAAACTGTCAACTAGATGAATGTTTCATTTAGATGGAATTTAAGATTTCACCCAGAAAGAATCTACAAATGCTTATAATAAGTCACAGTCTGAGAAAAAGAAAATCTGTTCTCTTTTTACTCGTACTGTATTATTATTATTATTTTTTCCATTCTGAAGCCATTTTAACCTTAAATGACATCATATTTGACCTTTCTTGTTGCCAATATTGGAAGAACCTATCTAGACCATGAGCACTATTCTGTTCCACAGTGCTGTAACTTCATCAGCTAGTAGTTCTTTTTTTTTAACTCATAATTTATTCACAGAATACTACTTCTGTGTCAGTATGAGTTGTTTTATAGAATGGTTAAATTTAAGTATTCCTCACCCTGGTTGCTTTTTCTCCCCACTTACTCCATCTCTGAAAAAGCAATATCAGTTCAGGTCACTTATTCAGCCCAAGATATGGTGCAACAAGCCACTAAAACAGCTGAACAGACTGCAAACAGAAGAAGATGGAATGAGCAACTGCAGAGAAGATGGGTCTGGAAGTTTTGGTTCACTGTGGCGAAAAAACACAGCATATGGCAAGAGATGCAGTAGCATATGGTTCAGCTCTCCACTCAAACCCAGGACAACCACAGGTGACTTTCTTCTCTTCCAGGCATAATATTTACCTTTACTCATAATCTCTGAGCTGTTTCTTAATTGTCTAGATGTTTTTGAAATGCTAATGAAATTATTACTTTTTACATGAAGGGTAGTAAGAGGTACTAGGTATCAATCATATTACTCAGTTTTGAGTGTGCTTAGCTTGTGATGGATAAATATCTTTGCTCAAATATCTATGAAATTATGAAAACTGTCTCCACAAAGGACACTGGCAATTGTAGCACTGATTTTATTGGTGTTATACTTTGCTACTGACACAATACTCAGTGCTTAAAAAAAAAAAATTCTAGATCTGGTACATAATGATTATTAAGGGGTGATGGGAGGAAGAGAATAGTGAAATATATGCAATAACTTGAATTTTGTCTTCTTCTTTACTATATGCTAGGGATGTGTACTCAATTGAGAGCTTTGCTGAGCTGACCTGAATAATCTGTTGAGTTTCTGCACTCAGGCAAGAAAAACTCAGCCATCTCATTCTGATGGAAACACAGGTGTTTCCTGCTCATGGATACAGAAAATGCATGTAGAAAAGTCCTCTATCAGAATTGAGGTCTGATTTGATGATGATTCTAAGATGAGAAAAATCATTAGGAAGGCAAACATTAATTCGTATTTTATAAACTCATCAAAGTCATGTGTTAGGGTCGAAGAGAATACTCCGTTCAGTCTACACACCTACTGTGAGGTATAAACCCACAAAATAAAACAAGAAAAGAATACAGTGACACTTGTGGGAACTGGAGAATAAGGTTGCAGCCCACGGCAATGTAGAAGGTGCCTGACCTAGTTCAGGTAGTTTCGGCAGCTGCACAGTAGCAACCACAAAGAGTTCCACTGCGACTAATTTAGCCCATTCCTTGTGTGCTTCAGCCATCTAGAAAAAGTTATCCTATACTTACGGGATATGAGGAATTCTTTTTTTTTTTTTTTTTCTTATTCTTTTCCCTATTGTTGAACTTAAATTCTGTGATCTGTAAATCAGTCTTCTGTGTGATTATAAATCCAGCCTGACAACCGTAAAAATTTCATTTCCAAAACAATAAAACTAAATTAACTACATTGTCTATTCAAAACAATAATATTTCTTCTTCTTCAATGGGGATGAGGAGACAGTTGCACTAGATGATCATATAGGTCATTTCCAACCTTGTGATTCTATGATTCTATGATTCTAAATACAGGGGCAGAACAAGCCTGCTTCCTGTGATTCAACACTATTGGATGTGAGTGGAATTTATTTTAATTTTTAGCTGATACTGATTATTTCCTGTTTTTCAGCTATATTTCTGCATTAATTGAAAGATGGTTTGCATGACCTAAGGGCCAGTAACTTTCTTCCACTTTTTTGAATAGAAGGATGTTTCCAAGGGAACCATTTGCAGTTCTGTCATCTGGGCTGTAACCATTTAGCCACTGCTACCTTGAATATATTTGAATATATTTTCTAGCTCCTTGCAAATTCTCTGAAAGGTTTCTTTCCTTTGTGCCCTCAGTCTAACTTGCTCCCCGCCCACCCTCCTGCTCTTTCTTCAACAATTTCTTGCCAATATGAACTCTGCAGCAAAAAGCAAAAACTGGTCTTTTCCAGCACAAGCACATTTTAATTGCCACACCGCTGTCAGACTACGGAAACCCATAGCTACATTCCTACCTCAGCCTTAATGAAGTGACAAGAGGCTTAGTATAAATCTGACATCATGGTTAACACCAAGAGGTATTATGAATGGACTATGCAAATCCAGTTTTCCCATCTTAACTCATAACTATCGGTTGAAGTTTATAACACATTTTTCTCATTTATGCCTCCATCTGTTGATCTTTTTATAACTAATAGCCATAACTTCAGCCCCTGAACTTTACAATAAAAATGAAGTAAATCCAGTATTCAAAAATTATATATCTGAAGCATGTTAACTGAACTGATACATTCCACTTATGGCATGATTTGAGTTTAAATGTCTGATTAAATGTAAGTTTTTTACTCGTTTCACACAGCCCCTATAGATGGCCAGGAGGGATGATTTATGATGCGCCTGTCTTTCACAGAATATGTCTTTTCTTTGCTATTTACCCCAGCAACTATCAGCAGGGACATATTTCTTTCATTAAAGTATGGTCAAGCATCATACCCAAACACATGCAGAAGAACAGACAAATTATTCAGTACATATAATACCACTTCCATTTACGCTTAAAGCACAACTGTAGCCCTTCAGAGCCAATTTAAATTACCTCTTTTGTCTCAGAGCTTTGTTCCAGCCCAGAAACTTAATCCTACAAAAGGGTAAGCATTTCACTTAACCTGTTGAATGACTAAAGTTCAAGACAGGACTTTGAGTTCTGCTGGATTAGGGCAGCTGTGTGTTCCTAAAAGGAGAAAGTGTACTGATATACGCCTCAATAGACAAAGTTTCTAGTTATTGTCAGACATAATATTGGATATTTCCACGTTGGTCTAAATAAATAGACCAAAGTACTTCACGGGTCCCTCAGAAATCATTTATTCGTATCAACTGGAAGTATGATAAGATACATTTCTGAATGGCTTAACAATTAAAGGCAGAATACTTTTTCTTGGAATCTGGATAACGAAGCACAAGAAATCATTGACTGTGTATTTGCAGCCAAAACCACTGAAAACTGGCTGAATTTTAGACTTCTGATTCTTCAGCAATACCTCTGACAATAGGGAACCACTTATTGATGGTAGTTTTTAGCTAAGTAATGTTATAATTAAGGTCTCAAAAAGCAATAAACTTTACAATTTGAACAGAGCTCTGTGAGACATTTACATAGCCTTTTAATGAAAAATTGTTCCCGGGAAAGGTGCTACATTTAGGTAATTCAAACCAAGACTACCTTGTTCTGCCTGGAAAGTGCAGAATAGTTTTTCCAACAGAAACTCTAGGGAAAACGAAAAATTATGTTCAGAGCATTATCAGACTATCACATTATATACTTTGCAGCTAAGACGCATGTGAATTAAAGGCAAAAAATCAAAATATAAAATAAAAGTTAAATTTCTGTTTGACAAAATTGTAACTGTAGATCTCTGCACAAATTCTAGTAGCCCATATCAATATCTGTGTCTGGAAGACTGAAAATCAAATGTTCCACAATAATTGAAGTTTGTTAATCAATGCCTAAAAGAATGTGTCAAAAAAAAATGTATTCGAGCATTCAAGTCCCGAACTCTTAAACACCTTTAAAGGTTAGCAAAGTACCCTTGGACAGAAAAGAACTGTAAATTCTACTAAGGTTATTCCATTATTTCCACAACCTTGCATTTGGTGGTACAAAAATCTCTCATGTTCCAATTCCAATTTCAGCTAAATCAGCAGCAGAAAATAAGTAAGTAGATAAATAATAGAATAATATAATTAAATGATTTTTATAAATACAATTTTTATGGCTAAGCATGGTGGAAATAGGAAAATTCAGAAAGTCACTGCCTGCACCACAAACCAGAAAGTAATATAACTTTGCACATTAATTTCCAGTCAGATTTGGTACCTAGACACTAATGACTAGAAAAGAAAACTAAAAACATGCAGTAAAATTTACAAGGGCTATGAGCGTAAGTGTAATATTTAGGCTCCTTTATTTCCTTATTACTTTTTTGTCTGTGAGCTGGGACACAAATTATTATACTGTGACTCTGCCCTCACCTTAAATATCACATGTACAAATATCTGTACTTGAGATCCGGTGAAGTCAAATTCCAGCATAGATCATAATGGATATTACTGCTATATTTATTATCCAGAGATGGTTGTGGATTCATTAAGATACTGTGGTTATGCATGCAATATGAATTCCTCTAAAAGCCATTGTTTATGTTTGCTGTGGATTTTTAAAACCAAATAAATAAAGAATACCATTGTAGGTATATTGCATACAGTACAAAACTGTGATGGATCAGCACCTATTCATCTAAAACTCATTAAGACAAGTGAAAGTTCAGACTTCTTTCCAACTTGTACAATCAGTTCGTGCAGAAGGCATTGTATAAATGGATTATTAACCCTAAATAGTTAACTATATTAATACTTGTTCCCATACATTTGTCAGGTATCGGGCTGTCAACAGATTAGCCCTTATGACTTAGCAGGGGACCTGTGAGTCAGCTATCAAGTGTTTTATTATTTACCAAGCTGGAGCAAAGTGACATCTAGCTACCAGACCCCCTTGATTTGGCCAACCTCAAGTATCATTACTTTGGCTTTAGGATTGGAGGATTAGGAGAGTAAGAGCCAGAGCTAACTGCAATGGTCTTGTTTATATAAAGATTCTGAAGGAAATGTTAAGGTAGAAGAAAAAACGAGTGTTCCCTGTACTTGTTTGAGTGACACTGATTGGAATCTGGGAAATGACTTAAGTCTAAGTCTTAATGTGCAAGAGTGCCAATCTAGTGGAGCCACATATTGCTACTAATTGAGACCCTTCGGCTCTGAAGGGCATTAATCTCACCAGATCAGAGCAGGAGCTGAAAAAATTCATTCTCTTGAACTAGATGAAATTATCAGATATTTTCCTTGCAAAAAGTTATCTATACGAAAGGAAAATAAAGCAAAACAATCCAAGATCTCTTGCACAAGCAGCTAAGCTCTTTTCAAACAAAATTCTTATAAAATATTCTAAATTACCACTCAATTTAGATTTATTTTAGTTTGAGTATTTTCAAAAAAACTTCTGGTGATGGTAAGGGTAGGCATTTGTTTTTCTCCTTTGAATATAATGAGTTCAACAGTGTTGGACAAACTGGCCTTATCAAAGGAATATAATCACAAGTAATTTCTTTGTATCTGGCAGCAAAGTAAAGTTGGTAAATGAACCAAACATTGCTTCCTTTTTAGTGAATGAAGGGGAAAATTAATTCCTAGATTCCAGATTATACCATTAAGCCAGTTAAAAGAAAAAGGCAATGTCCATGTTTACTTCAATAAAATATCAGCTTTTTTTCTGTTTCTGTCACGCTGAGCATGTCTTATTTCCCTGTTAAATCTAGCTAGGAGAATTAACAGTTGCATTCTTAGCTACTTATTTTGTTTACTTGTCTTTATAAATAAGAATGAAACTTCACATAGATAAATCAATTCTTAAGCCCTAATTTAATACTGTCAAGCCATTATTGCTGAAATTTAGCTGGGCATATTACATGATAGACCACTCATGGGGAGCATAGAGTATTATTGTCTAGTCTGAAAATATCATGTCGATTCATAATATTTTTTTTTCAGCTTTAGCCAAATACAAAAGCACAAGACTATTTTTGTAATGTGGACTCTTGAAAGGATTTGACTCAATTCCATTCCAGTATCAGAGTTCTGCTTCAGTGTGGTATATGAAGTGGTGAACTTGGATACTGCTGCTCTGCAGATGTAAGGAGATATGACGTGATAGTGTCCTAAGTCTCTGGACTTCTGTAGGACAACTTGTTTCCGAGAGGATTACATACCCCTCATGCTGAACGCAAGAGACCCAATAGATGTTCCCTTGGCTACCCAGGCATGAATATTTGAGAATGTATGAATAACGAGTACTGTTCCCATACACCCTGGCAATGTTCCTGTTTGAATGGCCAAAACTGGTTAGCAGAAGTTTGAGCAACATGAATTTGCCTTTTTGAAATAATAGCACATTTTCTTATTTAAAAACAAAAATAAAACCTGTTCATTTTACCCAATAGAGAGGTATTTGTGCTCAGTAGAGACATAAAGACGTTTATTCAGCTACTGATGCTCTACCATTTCCTCATAAAATTCCTCTATTTACATAGTTGCTAACCAGTAACTGCAATAACAATTAAGCATGTTCCTTTCAGCTGTATAATTAAATGCCAAAAAACCCTCACCAGTCAATATGTAATTCACTCAACATCTTGTTGTTTGAAGGGACTAGTGTTCACAGATAGGATGGATTGAATTCCTAACAACATCTGGCGTGAGCAATGGACTTGGCTGTCTCAGTAATAGCATTACATTCATGGTAGGAATGACAGCTAAATGTAGGGAGATGGATGGGCCTTTTCTTTGAAGTGGCAGATTCATGGTTGTAGCCTAATGAATCAGTATGTTGTAACCCCTGGCCATGTACATACTGGCCTGTTGGTAGTGACAAGCTACATCAGGAGGTCCAGAGTAAATTGTAGTTGTCAGATGTAATGGAGAAAGATGCTGGCTTATAAATTGCTGGGAAAGCAGAGTATAGTTTCCATTCCAATAATCTGGATCAAAACATTTCCTGATCGCCTCGGTCAATTTATTCTGTCACTTAATTAAACAAAAAGCATTACAAGTTTCCACAATAAGAGTGAAGGACAAAATGAGACTCTTTAACCTTGGAAAATACAAAATCTAGTTGTTAGGTCTCAAGTAAAGTTTCCTTTATTCATAGGAACTGAATTCACAGAAAGAGTTAGAGAATCTGTGCTTCTTAGTGTTCCTGGATGTCCTAAGATTGTAGCCCATTTTTAACATTGAAGGCAATGAGAAAGAGGGATGCTCAGTGCAAATTCATCTTTTGACAGCAAATATCAGACAAAAGGAACTACTTAAGAATGATAACTCTTCTATCATCCAAAGGATTAGATGACAGTCTTAATCCTGAAGAAACAGTACAGCTGTTAATAGATTGAAAGAGTATTTCCTAGTTCTCTATGTGCTTCTGATAGATTGAGAGTGGAGGAAAGGAATATAGATTTAAAAAAACAACAAAGGATAATGCCTTTTTTCTATTTATTTTTAATTGTCTTCTATTTTGCAATTAAGTATAATCACTATAAGTGATTGCTGGTGGTAACTTTTTTCTTTTTTTTTCTTCTTCTTTTTTTCTCCCCCAGGATTCCAAAGATACAGGAGTGAAATAATAGATGTCTTGAATGTATACTATTGACACTTATCAATATGATCCCTTCCACCTTTTCTTAAATTGAGCTACATTAATTAGCTGAAGTCAAGCAGGAATGATTTCTCAGTACTCTGTGCTGAGCAGACTTCTCCCTTGAGAAATTAATTCAGTGTAGATGTGTCCATTATTAGCATTTCCCTGCCTCGCTGAAATATATTGTGGTGAACTACGAAACACCTTAAGCAGAAACCATTATGCTGCCTACCATAATATATTCTGCAAAGCTCCAAAAAGTGCATTGCAACTATCTTAGTCTTTGCACAAATATTTTTTTTTTTGTCTACTGTTAATGTGTGATGATTCCTCTATCCCTTTGTTTCTCTATGTCTAAGCACTCTTAAAAACAGGATTTGTCTCAGGAGAAAAGTTATTTTCTAATGACATATATTTATTTATTTACAAAATGTACATAAGCTGTTGAGGAATACAATTGTTTTCAAGAGAACTTTCATATGCATATAAACTAAACAATAATTACATTTTGCTACAGAAACCATACGTGTGCATTTTATTTTCAAAAGAGTGAGGATAGTGTACTAGTTACACTGGCTATGCATCCTCTAAGACACAACCCCATCTCAACATGCACTGCATAATTTGTTAGGTTCTGAGTAAATGCATCTTTCTCCATAGGAAAATTATGTTCTTATTCATAATCTGAAATTGCACATTTCAACTCTTGCAAAACTGAAGAAGTAAACAGTAAAACAGTAAAACAGAAGTATTTATTACACACATGCACATACATTTATATTGTTTGCTTTTTTAAATTACTATTACATAGATTGCACTATTTAATTACTTCAGCAACACCAACTTGCCCAAGCAATAGAAATTTTTGTGTTTTGTCACTGTTGAATGAGACACAAAATAACAGAGGCAGAAACTTTGTTTTATTTTTTCTTTTATAGAATGGACTTGTCAGAATGGAAGATTTCTGTATAGGGTCTTCTTCGAGAAAGAGAGACTTTGCACAGCACCTGAAATAAGAAGTTGGTTGCTGAGGAAACTCAAAAGTAAATAATAAATATGAATTAATAATCTAATAACATAAAAATTCATGGAAATAGAAAATCTCCGAGTTCATGACAGTGGGTCTAAAAGTAAATTTTGAGAAAAATAAATAAATAAATAAATAACTTTTAGAGTTGAAGAAAAACTCTTTTTTAAGAAATAGCACATATATTTATAAAAAGTTTTCTGAAGCAAATGTTGATTTCAAGTTAAGAAACTCTTTTTGATAGTCCACATATTTTTTCTCTTTTTTCTCTTAAACCTATGAAAATGTTTTGTAAAAATCAAACATTAATGGACAAAGCATATTTCTTTCATTTAAAAGGCTCTGAAAAGCATACTCTGCATTTCCACATATTACAAGCATGGTAACGAATTAATGTATTTGGCTGTTGTTGAGTTTGTGATGGGAAATGAAGGAAGTAAAGGCACTCCTATCAGCGTACATGCAATAGTGAAAGTCCTATTGATTTTATAATGAATGTTACCGTGTGTTGTTTCTGGGGATTTTTTTTTGACACTTACAAAGTTGCAGTTTCTTAACTCTGCTCCAATTTGAATAGAAATGGGAGAGGATTTGTCCTAGGAAGTCCTTGGCATGCAGCTAAACAGCTGCAGGATTCCCTTATCAGTATGGATTGCCAGATTGAAAACATAATTAAAACATACTTTTAAAAGCGTATTTTCTGATGTGTATATTCTCACAGAGTTCTGTGAGAAGGATGGAAGTAGGATACCAGCCTGAAGAATGGAATAATCTGAGTTGTTCCTACTGAGAAGGCTGGTGGTATTTTAAGATTATTTGGAGTTTCAGCTGGCTGCAGAGTGAAGTTGCCACATTCCATATTTCATTACACAACTTTAGAAATATAGTCAAGTCTATTTGTTTTAGAATTTTGAACTTCAGTAATTAAAGGCAAGTTGTGGAGAAAAAACAAATAAAACATCCATGTTTATCATTGTTTTTTTTTTAAACATTCTGTATTATTTGTGACAGAGTTTAAGATGCTTCATCACAGTATGGCTTCTTCTAACATTCATCATTTTGCCTTCATCTCTTTTGGTTATTTTTTCTTTTTTTCCCTTTCAGTAATGAACAACAACAATGGTTTTCACTTTCCACATTGGGTACCACCATTACAAATGTGTTCATTTGTTTCTGAGAATTATTATGCTTTAGCTACTTCATTTTATTTGGGATCTGCAGCAGCAATATGTGAAAAACTTTGGTGTATATGTTGTAGGACTTGTTTTCAAATTACTATTGGGAAAGTATAGATTTTATATGTTGAATCCAAAATACCTTCTCTTGACAAATTTTGCTAAAGTCAGAATTGTTAATAACATTGAGTGCTTAATGAGGACAGACTTCTATTTTTAGGGCAAGATAACCCTAGAAAATCAATGAAAAGACTTGCATACATTGCTAAATCTCATTCTGAGCACTGGTATGTTGTGTAAGAAAGAAGAAAGAGACTGAAAAACTAGCATGTGGTGCACATTACTCTTTCAAGGGAAAATGCTTCCCTGTATGAGGGTAAAGTAGTCTTCCATAAACTTTTTTAGGGAGAGAAAAATACCTTAAAAAATTTTGAATAAATTAATTGAAATAAATGAGCTAAGAGAGAAGCTCCTATTCCAGCACTAGATTTACCCCAGGGAAATGGCAATGAAAACATCCAGCTGACATCAATTCTAATTTGCAGCCTTACGTGAGAACCAGAATGGAAAAGAGGAGGACACTCAGACAAGCTCTTATACCCACAGTTTCAAGCTGTTTTGGTTCATGTAAGAATACTAAACTTATATTTCCCATTCACACAGTGAAATCAGGCAGCTTGTATTAGCACTAGGTGGCATCTCGACATCCGTTCTACAGTTCAGATATTCCACTCTCAGTTGAGTACCTAAATAGAAATACTGGGGTGACATTATTATCTTTACTATCACACATTAATTGTGGTAGAACTGTGAAAAGTTGTCTTGATTTAGTGAAGATTTGTCATGCAGTAACTTATGGTGCATGTCTAATAAATGTAAGGTGTCTAAACTCACCTCATAACCAGTGGCACCTAAAGCATATATAGATGTCTACTTCAGGCTTAGATGCATTATATTATTGGTTCCTTCAAATTAAATGTAGCTTATCTCAGTTGCTGGAATGCGAACACATACATACATATTGAGATGATCAGGGTGTCATAGATACAGATCCAGCACTAGCAGATATGAGGTAAGATTAGCAACCAACAACTGCAATTTGGTTTCATGAGTGGTGAGTTCTGCCTAAGTAGACTTTGCCAAATCTGGAGAAAAAGTTAGTTTTTCTTCTTTCTTTCTTATATTTTTATCACATTAAATGTTTTTTGCTGTCAAGTTACCGTAAATCAGAATGATACATGCATATTTGATACACACACACTTATCCTGTTTTGGACAGCATACTAGGATCTATGAAGGATACCAATGTAAACATCTACATGTATATGTTAAAACCTTAATGCATGTGATTTATTCCATTGGAAATCTTTTAACTGCCAGTATGTGTTCACAAAGATTCTGTAGTCCTTTATGAAGTAAATACTCCATTTTTATTTGTGAAAGGAACACTGCCAGATGGCATTGTCTCCACATTGTCACTGATTTCAAGTGGCTCCTGCCTGAGAATAGTATGATTGTCAATTCCTTCTTGCTTCTCACCCTAGCCAACACCCTCTGACTCCAGTGGGCGGATATGATGAGAATGTAACACCTTCCCAGATACCATGTGATATTTTCTGGCCTTGAATGTTTTTCTTTAGTCAGGAATTTTTAATCAGTGTTTAAAAACTAACTGTAATGAAGTTTTAATGAAGTTTGAATCTCATTAGTAAAAAGTAAACACAGGTTTCCTCTCAAAAATACCTCTTTTTGCTCAACAACTACTGCTAATCCAAGTAAATTAATTTTCCATAAATTAATTTTCCAGCCTTTACTTTTAATCCATTCTGGAATTTTAAAATTAATTTTCTCTTTAATAAAACTTTAATTTGGCTTTTTCCCTTTCTGACTCCCCAGCCAAAAATATGTCAGCCAACTTGGTCATACATAATAACTTCTTGTATTAGTCTTGATAATGGTGGAGTTCTTGGGCACCCCTGTCCCTTAGAGCAAAAGAAGCTTCACAAAACTACAAAAACACAGACTGCGCTGCAGAGGTGCTAAGATCTATAAATACAAACAGAAGAAATATAAAAGAATAAAAGTGAAGTGAGCAAAGTGTCTTTGGAAAAGGTCACCCTGCTTGTTTAATCTAAGAGAAGTTTAAGAGTTTTAAATGACAGAATTGCAGAAAGGAAAGGAAAGTAACTAGGAGAACGGTACTGAAAAAATGCAAGCAATTGGGCTGAGAAGGAGACATGGAAAGACTGAGTATGGCAGGAAAGTGAGGCTAGTAACAAGGGAGTGTGACAAAAAATATGGAACAGAGACTAATCTGGAGATTCCAATTCAGTACAATACAATGAACAATGAAATTCAGTGCAAATTCAGGATTCAAAAATGAAATTAATTTTGGAATTCAAATACAAAGTGAAACAGATAAAAATAACAGTTGCAGCTGCAGACATGAAATTATTGTTTGTAAGCAGATCATTACTACTTAGGAGTGGAACCTTGGCTTTACAATAAATTGTGCCATGATAATAATAAGGTACTCGGAAAATGAAAACAAAATATTAATTATTATAACAAAACATAATATCATGTGTTTGCTGACAGCTTGAATACTATACACATCTCAAAATAAAGTTTATCAGTACTATTAAAGCTCCAAAGAAGAACAAAAGTTTAGAGCAGCTTTTGTAAAAGAAGTGAAGCAGTTCTAAAAAAAGATTAAGTTAAAGAGGTTTATAGAATTAAAAGTGGCATGGAGACTGACAGACATGGGTAGCTCTTTCTTGTGGCAGATGACCCAGAAGGTGTTAGAAAAACATGGTGAAACCACATACTACACAAATGAGAGCTGGTCCCTTTTCTCATACAGAATGGGATTTGGGATTTCTCAACAAAGATCATTTGGGATATAGAATGCTTGTGAGTGCTTAAGGAGAAAGTGAACTAGAAAATAGTTGAAGAATTATGTAATATATCTTCATTTTGTACTTATCAAGACGAATGCTATCCAAGAAGAACAGAGGCTTACACAGAACAGCACAGCTTATGATCACATACTCATAACCAACTGATCATCATGAGATAAAAAGCATGACAACTTATTATTTGTATTAAACTAAAACTGAAGGATAAAAATAAGTTTAGTGTTGTACATTAAATATTCCAAAAAACTTTGAGACTTCTAAAATCCCAAAACTTGAGATATGTAAGAGCTCATTTTAATCTGCTAACAGTCAGGGGCAGAGATTTGTCAGCACCTTTGCTGCTGTCTCTAGGCGGGCTGATTATTTATATGCTGCTAAATGTATATGTATATTTTTAGCTACCTCTTCAATGGCTGTTTCCATTATTAGGCTTTTGTGTTTGATTTGTGTTTATTCTTTTTCTGGCAGATGATAATAATGAGTTACTCGTGCTAGGAAGTGCTGCATTTCAATAGCAGGAAGAGCTGGCTAACATCTAAAATGGAATTATTTAACACTTTCAAAGGAGCGGAGATACAAATCTAGAGATCCTGTAAGGCCTTTGATTAAGCTAAAGGTAGGTACAATTATTTGATTAAATAGAAGTGATGGCAAGCACTTTACTATCAGCAAATAAATTCACCACTAGGTAGCAGTACCAAATGGATTATTTTTTTCATGCTTGATGGAGTTCTAGCAAAAAAAAAGATTTGTTTAATGGCCTGCCTGTATCAGTAGAGCCCAATCACACAGCACTTAGCAGGATGTACAGCATCCTTCTCTCAATTCCTAATCAAAAAACCTCAAAGCCAGGAGCTTGCAACAGTGCCTTCACATAACATGGGCAGGTGGCTTGTGGACTTTCACATGTTTATGTCTGGATCACATACAACAAGTAAGCCAAAATTAGCACAACTTGTTTTTCAAAAATAAGATTTTTCTAAACCTATTAAACCTATTCTTATTCAAGAAAATTAATGTATCAATCATATTCTGGGGGAAAAAAAAAATCAAATTCATATGCAGTAGTAAAAAATAAAAATTTTTAAAAATCCTCTCTATATAAAAGAATTAGAGCATCATCCCGTTCATAAAAAGCCTTGCTGACCACTTGAATAATCAGTTTTAAAGTATGTCATGCATTTCTGGCAATTCATTTCCAATTTTTAATTTTCAGGGTTTACGGACAGGCAAAGTAGGCAACCATGAAAGTGGCAGAAAAAAAATAATTATAATTTCATTCTGGCTGTAACTAGAGCTCACAGGCAAGAAAAAAAAAAAAAAAAAAAGGTTTAGTGGTTAGAACTATCAAACTGGTAACACTGATGAGTCTAATATTTGTAGTATTTTATTGCAAATTAATCGGGAATGGCAGCAGAAAAAATTCCTCTGACCCTAAAAGCTACACAGAAGTCAGAGTCAATTTGTATTTTGTATATGAAGCCAAAACTTGAATAAGGCATAAAACTCTATCATTTATGCAACTTGTGAAAAGAAGGCTTTCTTTTTAAAATTAATGAGATTTTTCCCTAACCCCTTTCTTAACAACTACCATAATGACACAAAATTAATTTTCCATTCCAGCATTCTTCAACACTTCCTAATCTACTCTGGCATCTGAAGTGTGGTTTCTTATCAGCAAAGATGACTTCTCTTTCTCCTTCTAATCCAGTGAAAATATCTGACAATCCCAATCTACATAGCATACTGTCTGAGTTGTGCTGACCAAGGTTTAATGTATTGCACAGGGAATGGCTAAGAAGCAGAACAGTATAACATACTAGCAGAACTCACTCTTTTCAATTCCTTGTGAAAATTTCACTGCTCAGCAATTGAGAAGTCTGGGCAGAGCAATTACTTCAGATTGCCATTCTACAATTTCAATTTATTGGGCAGACAAAATGTAATTATCATCTTTACTAATAAACTTAGCATGCAAATTGTTTGACAAAGAATCCCTCAGATTCATGAAAATTTTTAAATATATTTCCTTTAATTCGTTGTCTCAAAAAACCCTTGAATAAAGAGTTCTAGCTCCTTCTTATTCTGTCCTTCACTGCAAAATTCAGTTTCATCCATTGAAGAGGAAACATTTGATATTTGCTTCATAGAAGAGGGGAATTATTTTATTAGTGTATATATATACATAGAGCACAGTCATTTGACACAAAAGGATAACACTATACAAATATTAAATTATAAATTGGATTGGGGAGACACTACTAAAATCTAGTGTGACTGTATGAAATCTCCTACAGAACAAAAAAACACAAATTAGAAATCCAGCATGAAGGCTTCAGTAATAAAGAGAAAAAAAAATTATTCTGCCTTGTACATCAGTCAACTTTCTCCTTTCTCTCTACAATAAAATACATCAAACTTTGTAACTTTAACCAAGTTTTTTACATTATTCTCTTCCCTTATCATTAGCAGGGAAGCAAACTGACAACTAGACAACTCTTTGTGCACAATGTATTTGGGAAAGAGAATATAAGGGATGTCTACAAAAGAGTAGCAAAAGTAATTTAAAAGCACTGCAGCATTTAGATGTTGTAGTAAGGGAAACAGTTTAGTGGGAAAATATTGGTGACAGGTTGATGGTTGGACTGGATGAGCTTGGAGGCCTTTTCCAACCTTGCTGATTCTATGATTCTGTGATTTACACCATGGTAACACAACATAGAAGTAACAAAGGAAATAATACCTTAAGTAGGAAGAAATTCTTTACTGTGAGGGTAGTTAGACGCTGGAACAGGTTGCACAGAGAGGTTGTGGATGCCCAGTTCCCTGGAAGCATTCAAGACCAGGCTGGATGGGACTGTGAGCAACATGGTCTAGAAGGAGGTGTCCTTGCCTATAGCAGGGGGTTGGAACTAGATGATCTTAAAGCTTCCTTCCGGCCCAAACCATTCTGTGATTCTGTGATTCTGTGATTCTATGATGATTCTATGATTCTATGATTCTAAGTGTGTGTGTGGTAGGTGAGTTTGTGGCTTGATAATTACATAATTACATCAGGTAGTATCTGATAAGCACAGATTTACCAGGAGGAGGGAGCACAGAGAAAAAAAAAACAAAAACAAAAAAAAAAAAACAACAACAACAACAACAAAAAACCCTATACAAGCAGCTTTCCATACTTTTTGCTGTAGCTTAAATTATATGCTCTATTACTAAATATATGCATATTACTATATGCTTAGATTTGATCAGCATCAAAAGTCTATGTTAATACAACAGAAAAATAGTAGCTATATTAGTAGCAGGAAGAAATATATTTCAAAATATGCTGATGAAATGTGGATGTGCTATACCAAAAATCAGAGAAATAAACTTCTCCATTTCATAAGAAGTTAAGCATACTTCTAGCAGGTTACGAATTATATGATAATTCATTTACACATTGACCTGGTTGACATAGTCTGATTTTTTTTTAAATATAGAACAGTTATGTACATGAATCAAATCTACATGAATAACATTCCTTCCTTATCCTTTTCCCTATCTGTATGGCTGATTATCTTCAGATCATTTTTGTACTCTTTCCCACTATTTAGCATTTGTAAAATGTTTACACAGTTCATGTCTGCATTCCAGAACTACAAGTCACTATGTCTGTCAATGTATCATATGACCTTGAAAACTCAGACATGTGTAATATTTTCTAAAGCTACCACAATCAAATAATCTTCCAGATTCTCGTTTTAAATATCAAGAAATTAATAAAATATTAACTCAACTTCAGTTTTCAATGCAGATTGAAATGCTGCCAGTAATGCTTTGGGACAGCATTCAGAACGGAAATTACTATTGCAGATTTGTTTGAAAAATAAATCTTGAGCCAAAAGCTGCAGACTTCATTTCACAAGCCTATGAAAGTGTGTGAATTTTTTTCTCCCTGCCCTCCAAGGATTTCTCACTATGCAGGTCTTTGACACATATTTAACACAGTATTATTTTTACCCATTTTTTTTATTACTTGTCCATGACAAAAGTAACTTTTGTTATGGGGAGACAACACTGTAACACTGCACATAATATACATAGAATGCAAGATGGCACTACTTAGAGCAAATAAAGCAGCTAATAACTTAGCAAAAAATTCTAATAGCTAATCATATAGTTTTTAGTAGCAAAATACAATTGTATAAATTTTTCCTGTATTTTATTTTGTCTTTTATACTCTATGATAGAGTAGCACTCTACAGACTTCACTTGAAACCTAAAGGAAACTTCAAGGAGAAAAGAGACACTGTGTAATCTACTCAGGGATAATGGAACAAGAGTCAAGCAGAAGGTTTAGTAGGAATTGGCCTACAGTGGAGAGCTATAGACTTCTAAATCCTGCTCCACAAATTCTTTATTTACTTAATTTCCATTACAGAGCTATTACAGAAAGAAACAAACAACTCACATTGTCTGAGGCAATCCCAAGAGAACACTTTTGACTTTCTTCTTCCAGCAGGCAGGAGTCTTACTTTTACCTGCTGTCCTGCAGCTCTTCAATTTCTAGTCCTGACTGCATAAAAGTATTCAATAGAACTCAACAAAAAAGATTCAACAGAAAAAAAACTTCAAAAAGTCCTTTCCTTCATGGTTTGGGCAGCCTCCTGGAAGGCAGAAAACCTACACTTAAACCCTTTTTGGCTGAAAAAGCCCTGAAACACTGCTTGGATAAATCCCCTTCCACCAGGCTGTTACTTAGGTGGCAATGAGGGCTGTTTCTGTCGCAAAAGAAATCCCACTCAATTAGGCTCTCAGTTAGAAGAGCTCTCCAGTCTCTTGGTCAGTAAGTATCCATAAAGGAAAGAAAAAAAAAATTGGGTGTCTGCAAAGAAAATGTGCACCACTACTTTTGACATGGCCCAGAACAGGATGATCCAGGGAATGCTATTCTCTTATTTTCACACAGGTCATCAGCAGGGATAGTGCTAATAATGCTAGCCAAGACCATACCAAGGAAACATGAATAATTAAACATCTTTGAACAAGAAAGTGCTCAAGTCCTTGCATTGGTCACTAGCTCTTTAGTATTGTCTACAAGTGGATGGAAGAGCACCGTATTTTCAAACTTCTCATTCTGTAAAGAGGATGGTCTAAGTCTTTGTTAATTCATACATATATTCTTCATTAAATTCTTTATGCCTAATTATCTCAGTCAAAATTATATTTATGGTCTGATTTTCACAGGTAACAAAGAATTTAAATGTGTGATTTCAGTGGGATGTTGAGCATTTGGAATATGATGTTGTAAATTTAGCTTTGGCAAATAGAGTTAGGGCAATGACACAGAGAAATAGAACACAAGTAGTCTCCTGAAAATAACCAGAATCTAGCTGTAACCATTGTCAAAACAAAAACAGTACTCATATTTTAAAGTTCTTCAAACTGTCTGTATTGTCACCGTTGCCAAAGTTTTTAAGAAAGTTGGCCTATACATTGCAGAGGTAAAATTTTTAGGGGGAATGAAATTGTTAAATGTTAAATGCTGACATTGTTCCTTTTTTTTTTTTTTTTTTTTTTTTTTTTTTTTTTGACAGATCATTTATTTAACTGAGGAGCACATTCAGATCAGATTTATGACTGAGTCCTACAGACAACCATGGTCAGACTGTGAGCATTGATACCCAAGAAGCCCTGGAAGTGCAAATAGACTTTAGTAATTGTGTTCTAAAGACAGTGAAAAGTCAAAAGCTTCAGTTTAGACCTTCAGACAAACAACTGATCATCTAAGTAGAAATGGATTTGTATTATTCCATTTACTTAGTAGACATATGTATCTTCTTTTTTATTAAAAACCAAAAAGGGATAATTCTTATGGCTGTAATAAAGCTACGGTTTATAACTAGCTTTTCAGCTTTCTGCTCTGTTAAATAAGCATTGTCCTGGGCAAGTTATGATACTAAGGCAAATTCTAAAAGAAAAACCAAAAGCATTCATTTCTAAGCATCATTTTATCCCTAATCGGATGGAAAGAAGACTACCATCTTAAATTTCATTTTTTATCATAAATTCATTATTATTTTCCATTCTTTTTTCTTTCAAACATTCTACATTTGGTTCCAAAGAACTGAAGCATTTTCTTGTAAAATATCTCATGGCCTTATATTTTCTTGCTACTACCGATTATACTCTGCAGCTTCCATATCTCAAAAGCGACTCAGAATGGGTTGAAGTTAGTTTCAGGAGACACCATCAGCACCAAACAAGAAGTCAGCCATAACAGTCATATGAGATGACAGTTTAAGAATCTGGTCTTAAATTTGTCAATCATCTTGAGGAACTGCTTCTTTCAGTACTAGGTGAATCAGTTATACCAAATGCCTTGATATAAATCCCCCAGGGGATGCCTGAGCCAGCTCAGTTTGAGTCACTAATGAGTCATAATGCTTTGTCCAAAAATTGCTCCCCAGCACTTCAGGTTCAAGCAAAAGAAATTCTGAACTCACACTGGTGCTCCATAGGAGGTTTCTAACAAAGCAATACAAGGTCTGTAGGCAGACACAGTACCTTTTATTCTACCACCTAGTGTGGCTGGAGAAATTAGACAAGCTTTCAGGCACACAGGCCCTTTTTAGGTCTGAAATAACTTTGAAAACTAAATACTAGTAGAGACCAATGGCTCAGAGTTTAGCTGGATACATATCAATTAGACTATCTCTGAAAGAAAAGTTAGTTGCTGACTGTGGAATAGAGATGTAATTAGAGGAAGAGGAGAAAGAAGCAAATATGGTGAGGTACTTGCAGCCCAGGGAGAAGAGAAAGAAAAGTATCCTGTGGAACATGGAGAGGCTGAGAGGGCGAAGGAGAGAGATTTTATTCTGCTATAAAATCAATACCTCTCTACAGAGTGCCAGATTAGCAGCAGACAGACGAGTTTTAGTTCTCAGCATCTTCCAAAGATATTTTATGGTTCTTTGATTTTTTTCCAATTATAACTGTGCTCTAACAGGTGTTACCACCTCCACTCACTGTCCTATCTTCCTCATGATCCTGTCTCTTTTCACATCTACAGCAAGACTTTACTGTAGTGAAGTAAGAGAGAGAAGAAAATAATGATCTACTAACTGAAAAGAATAATTGCCTATAGATTGTAAAGGAAAGAAAGAAAGGTTAATAAAGTACAAGACACATCCTTTTGTTACATAGTGACCTAAAATGTCATTATTCAGTACCATTCTTTTGTAAGGCTACATTATCTGGATTACAGGAGTTAGAAAGTGTGTTAATAGTATCTGACTGTACACAGGAGGGACAACAGAGACTTTGTCTCTTTAAAAAAATGGATAAAAAAAGGAAACTGTAAGTATGTATAGCAGGTGCTGGAGTACCTTTTTTCCCAAGTTACTAACAAAGAAAAATGTGTCCACATCTTGTCAGAGAGACTTACAGCATTATGTTTCATTCTAGAAAAGCGTTTCATATTTCATAATGCAAAAACATTGCTTTTCTGCCCTTTGTAGACGATGATTTTCCAGTTTTCAGTCCAGTTTGCCTTGAATACCATACAATTACTTGAACCTCTCCAACTTTTTCACTAAGCACTGCGGTCCAGTGTGAGAATTATAAGTGATTACAATAAGAAAAACTCATTTACTGCTGAAATACCTACATAAAAATGCAATTTTTACACTGGAGGTGGGTGACAGTGTCAGGCATAAACAGTGCATTTCTAGAATGACTTAAAGTAGTAACATCAGTGTCATGATGGATTGACATCATCAAATGTCCAAATTAAATCAACCTTATTTCAGAGCCCTGAATATTTTTTTCTCAAAGGTGATGATTAGTTGTCATCTCTGTTTCTGCATTTTGTTGCCAATTACAAAGCTTTGGTGCCTCGGTGACTAGGAAAAAACAGTATTATTATTACTTCATTGGTTATCTGAGCAACAAATGTGTTTTATCATTGTTTATACACCCACTGTAAAAAAAATAAATAAATTAAAATTACTGATGAGAGATCCTTAAGAGATTTCTTCTGTTTGCCTGTGGAAAAGCTAATTCATAAAACCAAAACAATCTCTTACGATCTCAGAGTTTCCACACTCCTCCAAAAATCAGACTTGTCAAGGGAACTTTTTGAACCATTTTTGAAAATTAATTGACACTTGGCAAATGTTCCCACTTTTCTGACATTAAATGTATAAGTTGCAACTTTATCCCCACTTCTTGAGCTATGGTGCTGAAACAGATGGTTCAGCAATGCTCTTACCTCTGTTTGTAAAGTAATCCAAAGTGAAAACAAACAAATTTTTCATTTTCCTTTCTGGACAAGATTTCCCATCACACCAATCACCAGCCATGGTAAGGATCTTTACAGTGAAAAGCTGTGGATATGTCTTCATACATATCCATTCTCCATATCTAAATTCTCCATTCCCTACACTATTCTCCATTCCCTAAACACTCCATTCTCTACATTATGCATAGGTAAATATCGCTGAGAAGACACGCAACCACCTCCTGGCTTTCAAATGCACGAGGAATAATCCCATAGTCCCTGTACTACTAAAAGGACATACCAATCCTTGAGGATTTTTCTTTTACCAGATGTTGCATCTGCTTTTTCTGGATTACTTTTAGCGAAGTTACTATCCTGTTCACTCCAATATTGCAAACTGCACCTCTAGTATGTATCCACCATGTTCAAAACATCCCAGATAATCTCTTTACTTGTAAATCTACACAGTTGCCCAAGCAACTGTTTTTATTCTCAATATTGATACATATGTTAAAATGAATTATGAATATACCAACATGAAATAGTAATGAGAATGATAAGCAAGTAATGAATTTATGACTGTTACTGAAACGATTCTGATAAGCATAGAAGTACATAAATGCTGTAGATTTCAAATAGTTAAGTGGTCTTTAGTCAATTGTAGAATTGTTTGTTCAAAAACCAGCTTTGTACAGACACAAAATAAGTGAATAGATTCAGGACACCTACGCAGAGTCAATGCTTTCATACATCCTGAGGGATTTGGTATCGCTTATTTCTGTGTACCTGTAGATGTTTGGCACATTCAGAAGCCTGTTCCTTAACACTCACTATTCTTTATTTTTCTTACTTTTACTCTTTTTCTTTTCTTTCTTTATCTTTCTTTATTTATCTTTCTTTCTTTCTTTCTTTTATTCCTTCCTTCCTCCTTTTCTGCCTTCCTTTCTCAATCACTTGCATGGCAGAACAAAATAACAACAGAAATCTAACACAGTTGATATTTTAACCCAAGTAATTTTTTAGAGCGTGATTCATTTATCTTAATTTTAGCTACATAAGATGAAGTCATTGAAGTTCTCTCCAGATGAAATATGGATCAATTGTCTCTTTATCTATAAAAAAATCTAGATGAAATGTGAGATGAGAGGTAAGATTCATCTCACAGATAAAGACGGAGAAACATGAGTGTCTATGCAGAGGTACCTGGAGAGCTATTCAGAGCTCAATGCAGACTCCCATATCCAGTCATCTGGGTGACTGTCCAGACTTCATACTCTGAGCTGCCCAAGGGATGGATCTGGTTTCTGAAACATAGATTTCCAGTGCAATTTGAGATTCCTTGGAGAATCTAAAAAGTCTATGTAGGATTCACAGAAAACCCACAACTTTCTAGAGCACAACATGGAAGCCAGATGAAATATCCAAAACCATCTCAAACTGACACTTGGTGACTATTTTTAGAAAAGCAAGTTGAATGAGTAAACTCTGTGGTCTATCAGAAGCTCTAATTACAGGCAATCCCCTAAACGTAGTTACATTAAACAGAATCCCTAGTTGATAGCCTAACTATAAACCCTGCAGAAGCTTCAGCTGCCTAAACACAAGCACCTAGTACCAGTTGTGAGTTTATAAAACATCTGAAAGATCTGAAAGATCTGAACAGGGTTTATAGGCAGGACAGCAGTCATCACAGACATGCTGATGTATCTAGAGTGCCAGGTAGAGGCCAAGAATAAGACCTTACAAAACCTAACAAATTCTACAAACCAAAAATCAGTATATCTTCTGATTGTTAGCTACCTAAGAGTAAATTTGGTTAATCATATTTTCACTTATTGACAAAATTAACACATTGATTTCGTAGAATTACATCTAATAAGATCTAAACTACAGAAGCCATGAGTATAAACTAATATTACTCCTAGAACTCCTTTGGTAGTTATTGTTTTGTAAACAACTTATACACATGATAATGCAAAACAAACAAACAGACAAAAACCTTATAGCATCTCAGATTACTAAAAATTATAGATACATGGAAACAATTATCTTTTTTATATATTTATTACTGTATCTGTATTTCATCCAGGTTGAAGTAGTTTCATCAGAAAACGTTAATTTAACATTGCTATCTAAAGATCCAAGCGACTGTACTGAAGTGAATACATTTAAATTAATACAATTTCTGTAGCATCACATTCCAGATTCTCTTTTGTAAATGATTCATCATAACAAAATGAAATGTTCTGTAGTGTATGAATGATGTGCTATGAAAAATATATAACTCATACATGAATGCTGTAGTATAATGCATTTTCTGATCACAGAACTTTGATTGATTGATATCATTTATTCTGTGTTAGTTGAAAATATGCAACTTTGCAAAGAGTTTAATTCACTACAGAATCAGAGACAATAAATTTTGATAAGCTCTCCCAAATGTTAATCTCTGAGTCAATCCGTATTGCCACTCCAGAGAAAAGAATATTTTCCACTTCCTGTTAATCTTTAATCCAAACCTGTTAATTCTGTCTAAGAATGTTTTTTCTTTTCTTTTTTTTTAATATGACAAAGTTCACAATATATGCCAGCTTTCTCACTTAAAAATCTATATTCATGATTTCTCTCTTAATTCTGATCTCTTAATCAGCTTCCATATTCCAAGGTTTCTGCATCTCCTTAGATAATACATGGCCACAGATCAATATTGATCCTAGGCATATTTCTTTTATTTCATCATGGCAAATCTTTCCTATCAATCAAACCAAAAAACCCAACCAATCAACCAACCAAAAAACAACAGCAACAAAAAGCCAAAACCAATGTAATTGCTCTATGTCTTGGAGTCAAATTCAGATCATTTCCTACGGGACTTGGAATATATGTAAGCAATAGCATTTACACAGCTAAAAGAGGTTTGTCAGGATATTTGTCTTGCAGTGTATCCAGACTTTGGAAACCCATGTGTTTAATGTGTGTTTAATGTGAAGAAAACCTAAGTCTCCACTCATAATTCCCTCTGCATTGCTCCTAAATGCACCAGTAGTTAGCAGAATGGACAAGGAAGCACTAAGTCATGAGAGATCTTCTATGTGTAATCTATGAACACCTCCTATACTAGCTGCTAGCAGCCATTCAAGCTGAAAATACAGCACAGACATTATCTCACCTTCAGTGATTCTACAAAAAAGCCTAGTGCTTAGTGCCTCCATGAAGTAGGAAACGTTGGCCTCCCAGCCAATGGTTGAAATGGTTGAACCTATTGGGATTAATCATATATAAATGAAGGAACTGAAAATGCAAACCTAGGATTAAAACTACTCTTCGTCAGTACTAGATCACCTCTCCTTTTATAATCATGTTTCATCATGTCTACATTCTACTGTAATGACAAAAGCATGCCCTAAAAAATGTATGAGCAGAGGAGATGGAAAATTCAAAAGCACTGAGTCTACACACTGAAACTCACTTTTCTACAAGAGATAAATAAACCACAAATACATCTATGTCAAAGTATGTGAAAAATTTATTCCTCCAGTTTACTTTTTCCACACACAAAGTTCTCTATATAAAAATACAACATCTCATTAAGGAATTAAACAACTTCTACTCTCTTTATTTATATATATATATGCATATATATATGTTATTTTTCTTACTAATACCTCTGTACTTTTGTCACCCAGCTATTTAAGTTCTAAGATCTATTTAAAGTGAAACGGATATTTCAGTTTGAAAAATAAGTCTTAACTTTGTTTATTATTTAAAAATATCACAGTTATCTATATATAAGAATTATCTTTTATCATGCATGAGGACAATAATACTGCTGAATCATAATCTGTTCTAGCAGAAACTGAAGTCCTTCTCAAATTCAAAAAGGAATCCCTTTCATTTCTTTTTGTATCTATTTTTTGAGCATGCTTTGCTTTGAATTGGATTCTGGAGTTTGCAAACTTACTTTGTAATATGAAAGCACAAACAGAAATGAAAGCTCCCCCCACAGGGAAAGCTGAAATATTGATTGAAAAAAAAAAAAAAAAACAAAAAAAAAAAAGAAATCAATTTGCAACATTTAACATTTTGAAATTATTTTTGCCCATATACACAAGTTTACATGCAGGTTGAGTTGTGGCACTGTTACAACCATCATTGGAATTCATTGCATTTCATTTCTATAGCTTTTGCACTTTGGTACTCTGAGAAACGGGATGGATGTCTGGAATAAGCCCCAGCAGGTGGGGATAGAGAGTAACAGCAAACACAAATAGCTCAGTCTGGTTTTCATCATCTGGGAGTTTGTGTGGTTTAAATGACACCACTTGACAGAGAAAGATGACTGATTCAGTGCTACAACCACTGCCATCCTTAGTCTGCAAAACCAGTAGACTGCCTGGTGCCTCTGTGCTGGCAGTGCCTTTGGTTAATCACACACCGGCAGCTGGCGGCAGGACGCCCAGCTCAGAGCCAGCTGCGCTGATTCATTGCCTTGACCTGAAGTTTCTGAAGTGACTAACGCAAAAGAGTAAGATCTAGCAGTAATGAACACTGCTGAAACATCGTAATGTCACCAACGTGTATTTAGCATTTGTTTATTCTTGCCAGGTGACCAACAAGTCAGGCTGGTCGTGCAGACAACTTACTGCATTTTCCTGGAAGCTGCAGCAATCTGAGTCAACAGGAATCTTATCTGGGAATAAGTAAATGAAGAATTGGCAGGACTCTGGGGTTATACAAGTAGCAAGCAGTGATACAGACAGAAGAACACATCTCAGTATTACTCACAGTAATTCATTGAGAAAGGAGCCAACATGAAAAAATTAACTCTCTCCCTCACACGTGTTGAGTCAGGATAGTCAACAGATTGTGTAACCAAATCTCTTCAATTATGATAACTATGTATTGTGTAATAACACAATTTGTTGACTATGAGAACATCATCATGAAAATATTGCCCCACAGCAAAACCATAGGTCCCGAGTTCTTAACATGTTAATTTTTGACTTCTTTATCCTAAAACAATTTTCTGAATTATGAGTGCAACATGGAGTCTTGCATAATAGAGAGTACATTACCTACAGCTGCAGAACTAGAAGCAGGGTACATGGCTTGTCTTTGTTTCTCCACTAACTTAGGCCAGTTCCTTACTATTCCCCCTTTTTCTTCACTAATAACAGGTAATCTGGTGAGATAACATGTAAAGAAACTGTCAGGTATTTTTCACTCTTTTAGAAAGATGTACAAAATACTGGAGACCATTTGAGAGATACAGCATTGTCTTTGATGTATGACTGTCCATGCTTGAAAGATATTGTTCTGAAATATAAATTTACTTTCAAAATGGAAATGGGATGCAGGTTGGGCTTTTGATGTGCTATACATTTCTCATGTTCTCCTACAAATTCTCTAAAGAATGTAGTACACTGAAACAGACAATAATTTCAGGTTTAACTGTGCGGTCTTCATTGAGCCTGTATTTGAGAGGTGGCTGGAGCTGTATCATGCCAGAGGGAGTGCTGCCATGTTAAACAGAGTAGTAGAGTTTGGGAACTTCTGTCTCTATTTTAGGGTGGGGATTTAGCACTGCCAGAAAAAGTTTGAGTTAAAAGGTCTTGTGCTCCTTGGAGTGAGAGGAGCAGAATTCAGCATAGGTATCATGTAACTTACCCAAACAGCAGGGAAAATCATCCTGGGATGCTGTTACATTGGAAAAATTTTAGTTTTAAAACTTCTGTTTTCTCTAGTACTGAACTCTTTCATATTGAGAGTGGATGAATGTTGAAATGTATTAATTTTTCACTGTACCCAAATTTCATTTTTTATTAATATTAAGCAAAATCTCAGTCCAATGGGAAGTAAAGTTAATAAGGACAGATGTGGCGATGGAGCAAAGAAAATTGAAATTATATCAGTTTCCTTTTCAAACTCATTCTCATTTCTGATTGGCCTTTTATGTACAACAAAGAGAAGAGAAAGTACAAATATATAAAGTAATTCTGAGCATCTTGGTCAGTTCTATGCACATTCACATTTCCAGGACAGAATGTTTTCCTGACTTCAATTACCAAATACCTGTACTTCATTTAATTTAGCATTTTAAGTTATTTCCCTCTCCACACAATAGGAACCAGAATAATCTGTCCTTCAAATGTCTCATGATTTAGAAAGATTTCAATCTGGTGAGAGCATTAATTCTAGCAGCTTGATATGGAATTAGTATTTTTCTCCAAACAGACATCTGTAAGTTTTTAATTGTCATTTTTCAACCTCGAGGAATACATCATCTACTTAAAGTACTGAATTCCGTCGCAACAGTTATCATTATGTACCTAAATTCTTAGGTTGATTCCTCTAATAGCACACTGGCAATATTATTGTGTAAAACAATAGCATCTATAAAGCTGGTTTTCCTGCTGAAAGTATTTGATTCTCCTATTTGATGATTATTAGAAATAAATGTAGTGTCATCTGTTTGAAGATCTTCTACATCAAATACTTTAAATATAGGAAGGCAAATTTCTGTCATTCTAATCTGTGTTGTTTTTATAATTGTTCAAGACAGTTAAGCTTGGCTTTTTAAAATATACAATTTAATCCTCTTTCGGCCTGTTTTTATAGTCCATCTTTTCTGAAATTAGGTACTGCATAACATCTGGCATATAATATATGACAGTCAGTACTGAAATCTGTCTTCAAAATACAAATCATTTTTTTGTATCTTTTTCAATAAATTTGAAAAGCAGATAATTTCCATACCATTTTTATTTCTGATTTGAATGACCAAAAGAACCATATAATTCTTTTAGTGGTATGAAATTCATATAACCATCTATACAGACACAAGAAACTACAGATCATGTCTAATGAAATAAAGCTCAAAATGTGCATGCAGTTTATTTAAAATGTTACAAAGAACCATAAAGTCTTCATAAATTCTGGAGCATCTTTTAAAAATGTTTTTCTCTTATGAGAATACATTCATTTGTGTGTGGTCCTTAGCACTGTTGGATTGGAGAGCAGGGAATATTTCACTGAGCCAGTGCTGTAGTTGTGTTCTGCAGTATAATTTTTTTTTACATAAAAAAGTCAAATACATATGTAGACAAGCAGATACTGTACACTTTGTTTATTCTACTAGTCTATCTGCGATCATAAACCCTTGGTAAATATTTGCTCCTTTGAGATTAGATTTAAAATACTTGCATTTACTTGCAATTAAAATGTTGCTTTCCTGATGACTGTTGTGTGGAGTGCTGTATTTCATCAGTGACATAACATAATGTAAAGATAAGAGTTAAATGGAAAGAAGTCTGTTGTGAATTTGGCTCTGGTCTGTTTCTGAAATCAACAGTTTGTGTCAGTTATATTTGGATAATTTTTCACCTTTTTAACCACATTGTAACTTGACACTATCAGATCCTGAAACCACAATTATTTTATTTTTTTTTTTAGTTTTTAGTTTTAATGTCATCAATTTTACAGCATCTACTATAATTGCTAAAGAATAAAGATGCTTTTCTTCTTTTCTTCTATGATTTATTGACTATTATGCACCAAACACTTCCAAACTGCTTCCAAAGGCAATAAAGTAGCAGGATACATACTAAGAAACAAATGTATGACTTAAATTACAGAATTCACTTGTTGACTCTAAAAACAGAAAACTCAACATCAGTGCAGTATTTTTTCGTGCCATTTAAGGCCTTTAGATTAAATGGTAAATGGTCTCTTTATTTCTCCATACTGCATCAGTCCAATGAGTTTAACCTGTATACAGGAGATATTTACAATGCAAGAAATAAAACAGACCCTCAGTAGTTCCAGGTTTGCAGTAGTGATACTCTTCTGTATTTGCTTACCGTGTCTTAGTAAGCAGAAATATGCCTAAAGCATTATTATAGATATTGTAATTGTACACTGTTTGTAGGGATCGTGTTCTCATCTGTTAAAAACTGGCTTTGCTCCACTAATTTCAGTTCTGTTTCACTGATGCACAAAATGTGACAATACAGTAAGTCCACACAAACATGTTCTCCCCATGTATACTTGTTTATACACATGTACTTACAGCAAGCAAAGAAACTGCAATGATGCTGGTAACTTTGAAAATATCTATTTCATAGAAGTAGAATTAACAATCTATTACAGAAGTAATTTCAGATCTAAAAATCTAGAGTTAAAGCTGCTACCATCTGACCTCATTTCCCACTTGATAATTCATAATTTCCACTTCAAATTCATTTTCTTTTTGTTTGCCTTTCACTTTTCAGAATTCTAACATCACTGACTCAATCTAATAGCATCTAGGGTTGTTTCAAAATATCTTTCCTGGCAGAGAAATGACTGAAAATCTCAAGCAGCTTTTCTGATACAGAACCTAAGGTACTTTTCCTTTTAGATTAATAGAAGCACAACTTTCCTCAATTTCAGTTTATTTGTGAGTGTACTGCAAAGCTTTCAAATGGTCTCTGGTTTCATTAGAACAGTTCCTTTTTTCCTCTACCGCACAAGATTAAGTAAAGCATTTATTTTAATAAAATACCTCCACAGTTTAAATATATTTCTTGATCTTCCTGCCCCTGTCTTTCACCTAATGCAGGCTGAAAATCCTGATCTTTAGATTACTTTGTAAGACTGTTTTTTCTTCTATTGGATCACGCAAGGTGGTAATTAAATACCATGCTAAGGATTTCATGACCAGTCTAAGTGAACTCTCATGATATATTAAGCTCAAATATTTAAAATTATGCATGTGATTTAATTAACATGTGGCATGTTTGTGCAAATGGTTACTAACATATCATAAAAATCATGCTTTAGAATGTTAGTAATGATTACTAATAGATAAACAAATGTAAGAAAAAGGTAACACAGTTATTACAAGCACTCAAAGCCTTTCATCCTTACTCTTGCTTAACACTGAATGTGAAAAACATAAGCCCGACATTCTCAGGGTGTCTATGTTTTGCTATGTTGTATAATGATATGTTCAAGCTTGCTTCCTATGTGCCCTAAAATAATTCAGTTAATAAAAGAAAACTTTGGGAAACATGCTTTAAAAAAAGTTTTTCATTAAAATACTTCGAATTGCAATTGTACAAGCCAAATTTTATCTGATAGCAGCTTGTAATTTCTTTTTAATTAACTGTATTAAGTAAATTGATTGCACTTTTCCTATTTCTGCTAATTAATATGTGCTAAGAATCACTGTGAGAAGAAGTAGGATGAACAGTACTGATGATATCAGTGTTGCAGCTGCCTGTCACATCTGCCAAAAAAGTAGACTGAAAGTTACTAAAAAATAGTAAGACACATTATAATGAAAACTTAGGGGAGACGGAGATGAATGCTGGCATATTAAACTTCCATAGCAGCTCTTCCAGAACTGATGACTGCAAGTGGGTGTACCTGTCAACTGATGTTCTCCAAATAACTTTATTACCTAGGGAAATCAGAGACTCCAGCAAGTTTATATTTTTACCCTCTTGGAATTAATGTACACTTATACTGCGCCAAGCAGATATCTGATTGTTTCTTCTGTGGTGAACTTATATATCCACAGTACCATGCATCTCTAGGTTACATATCTGCAAAATATATACCTTTTGACATAGTGCATTTCTTCTTTAATTTCAATAAAAATCACAGCCCAGTTATCTACCATCAGGGCCACTCATACCTCAGCCTCTGTGGGTAAAAGAAATCTCCCTGATCCCAGCACACTGATCTATGATGCCTATGATCTGTATGATCTCCTCTACATTCCTTCTCATTGCTTTAGAGGTAGCGGAGGCACAGTGGTGCCCTACTATTCCTTCCTGTACTGCCTGTCAATCAGTTAGTCTTTGGGGACCATATAAACCATTTCCATTTTCAGTTGAACAGGTGGTAGGCTGGGAGAGGAAAAAGCTGCTGGGATATCTTGCAGCTGTCAGATATCAAACCACTATTCTTGGGTTTTACAGCACAAAGTTTTCCATCCAGGATGCCCAGGTTTGCATCTCTCTATTTAATGTCTAGGGGCACCATCTCTTCCCAGTCAGTCTCTCTGACACCGGGGGGCACAAATAGGGCAGGGTTCACTTGGCAATCTGTCATCATCTCAATGATGAGATACAGTCTGGGAAATAGAGTAGATTTAGGAGACTAGTAAATATTTGATGAATCACCTTGAATCCTTTGTGTGTTGAACATCGCATTAAGAACAATGACAGAAATTCACCAGGTTATAAGCAATATGGAAGAAAAAACATCTTCAAAGGTTTCTAAGTTTTGCGTACTGAACACTGTCCTTCCACATTGTACCTCAGTGCTGTCCTTCAGAAACATACCTAAATGCTTTCTAAATTTAATTTTATTAACAAACTGTCTTGGTGTTGCTCTTTTATTCACCTTCCATGAAATTAGCAACTTTCACTTTCACCTCCAGAAAATTGATTTGTTAGTTTTCTTTCTCTATATGAGGAAAATAAAAGAAATGCTACTAAACTTCAGTCTTCATTATACAGCCTGAGTGTATCATATTGTACAAAGAAATCTATCTTATTTAAGGCTTTCCTAGTAATCTTTTCCAATCATATTTTTCTTCACTAACCTACTACATTTTCTGCCACTTGGGAGTGTGGGTATTTATTTGACTAGGGCTAATTTTGATTGTACACTTCTTGTTTGATTACATCTTAAATATTTCTCATGCATTACTGAATCCCAGCCAAATCACTTTAACTCATTTCATATTCATTCAAGTGGTTATTGACAAAGTAAAAATAATACTGCTGTGTCGAAAGAGCTTCCTTTATGATTAATGTAGTACTTAAAAATTCAGGCTAACATCATAAGCAGCTCTCCTCTGAATTTAGAAGAAAAGATTTAGATCCTATTGCTGGATCCTACATATATAGATTTAATTCCAAATAAAATGTACAATATTGAGACGTTTTATAACTTCACTTTTGCTAACCTTTCAATAATTTCTCATTCAAACTTTTGTCTGTGTGCAGAATTTAAGTTTTGTCAGTAACAAGCCTATGCAAAAACATTTTGGTCTTGTAAGAATTCACATTCCAAATAGCACCTATAATCCATTTGAATCCATACACTTTTATCAAAGGTATAAGAAGAACCATCAACAAATCAGTAACTAATGAGACAAATAGGCTAAACTGCAGTGTTTGAGAAGCATGGTGCATTTGCAAGGGCCTAATCCTGGACTCACTTGATATGGAGCATATGGAGAGGACAGAACTATCAGTCAGTTTGGAGATCAAATGGGCACAATCATCCCCGACATGTAGTTGTGCTTGTAATCTGTTCGCAAGCCTATTTTGCACTTACATCTGAAATATTTACACTTGTTTCTAGAGAAAAAGAAAATTATCTTACATTGTCTATTTTGAAATAGGTCAGAACTTAGGTAAAGATTTCTGTCTAGGAGAAAAACAATGAATCACTGGCCTATGATATAAATAGGATGACACAATAAGAAAAATAATTTCAGTTGGAAACTGCAGATTTGTCTTTCTATACAAGCTTTCCAGGACTCAGGCGTTCCCAGACACCTCCTAACAAACAGCCTGATGGATTTGGAAGCAAGTTCCTTGACCTTTGGCTGGTAAGTGGTACATTGTATTTTGTCTGAGCCTTAAGTAATTTTCTGTACCAAGACAATTCCACGTATCTAATTACAGCATTAGTGAAAAAATTGTTCCAGCTGTCCAGAAGGTTTTGCTATTTGATGATATCATAACCAGGGTGTTATTAAATCTCACAGCAGCTGGAGACTTGACTCCAATCAAGCTAGCTCCAATCAAGCAATATATATCCTATAGCAATATAGCAATATAAAGTAGTGATGAATTTCCTGCATATTATTCATTAAAAACAACAACAACAACAACAAAAAAAAAAAGAGATTTTTTAGAGTAATAATATCAGCACAATTTTGAGATAAATCTAGATTGTCATCTTATTCACATTTAAACTATTTTAAAATTTGAACGAAGATAAAATTTGCTTATAACTTTTGTTATGAAGTCTAAAAATTTTGTAGGTAGTGGATTAATTTTGTACAATAAATACAGGTTTTTTTCCAATTCATTTTTCCAAATGTTGCTAGAAATAATGTGGAAAACATAGAATCATCATATAGCTAAGTGACAAAGTACTTTTCCAGCTTTTTTCTGAAAACCATTTATTTTGTTATGAATGCAAAATGTACCCCTTCAGCAAAAAGAAAAAAAAAAAAAAAAAAAAGAAAGAAAAAGATAGGAAACAAAGAAGACTTTAATCTTCATTTGCATTTAGAACCACATGAAAGAATGCAAAGCCTTGCAGATATTTCTGTATACTTTACATTGAAGTCCAAGTATATTCATGCTGGGCAACGAAACATTATGCATGTGACTATTCACTCTAATTTTCATTTGTTTGGTTGTCATTTTTTTTAATCCTCTCAGGAGACTAGACATATTTTTAAAACATCAGTTTAATAATGATGTTTATACAACAACAACAACATTTTTTAAAGAAACCAACAATAATTGCATACTAGTATGAATGCTGTAGTACTTTGGAAAGTTTTACTGCCCAGCAAAATCCACATCTACAAAGTATTAAACTTGTTTAAAAGGGGACTATTAATACAAAATTCATTTTTATATCTAAATAAAAAGATTTCATTTTCCTTAAGATAATGAAAGAGAGATGGGTGATAATTTCTGAGCTATTTTCTGATGAATTTATTCACTCAGCAAAACATTGCAAGTAGTAAAGAAGTACTGCTGAGAACACAGGCTGTAATTTTTCTCTTTGAATTATATAATGTACTCAAATTACTCCTTAACTTGATTTAATGGATTATTTAGCCCTATACAACCCATACATTTATGCTGATATATAATCATTTCTAGTGTAATGTTCTTGATTTTACTGTCAGAATAATAGCACTACATTTTTACTGGAAGTTTTACTTGTCTTATTCTATTCTCAGACTCCTATCCGTAGATCTTTTCACTATATCCACAGAGACAGAGAGTATCTTGGAGTAAAAATAGTCAGAGGACAGACAAATAAAGTTAGAGAGAGATGGGAAAGCTGATTCTGCCAAATTTAGATCCTACCAAAAACTCTTGGGTTCTGCATTGCAAAACAGACCTAGAAACTTTTGAGTACTGGTGTGTATTTTTTCCTGTTGGATATATTTTGGTCTGATTTGTCTTTTGTTTTGTTTTGTTTTTTTCTTTTTTCCACTCCTTTTATCTATCTATCTATCTATATATATATTCTTTTATATATATTATATATATATTCCTCTGGTAACCATAGAAAAAGAGAAAAACTTGCTTTCAGGCAAGAAACACTGCTTCCTAGAACATATTAACATTAAGAAAGAATGCATACTTGAAGCTGGAAAATGGAAGCAAGTTAAATAGTTTCTTTCTTTCAAAAAATCAGAGGACCTCACTCATCTTTTGTGTTCTGAGATAAATTTCAGCCATAAAAAGCTTGTTACTCAAGAAGCAACCATTACACTCAATCTAGCTGTGAACTAAAAATAGAGAACATACATGTTCAGCAGTATATCCCAGAAGCAATCCTTATTCAAACAAATCACTTCATGTACTTTACAGCCTATAGGCTGGTCAACGCTGTACAAAACTAAACCTGTTTTTCTGTATACACTTTTGAGGAGTGATACATGAAAGAATAATGATAGAAGAAATATACTCCTTCTGTGAGAAAAACCATGGCGTAGGAAATTTTATACCATTATTATCTTCCTTACCTGGTAGCTTAAATTCAGTTTGGATTGATTTAAAAATTAAATATTTATTTGCAAGCTTTGATTTTTCTACAACATTTTGTGTCTTTGTCCCAGCAGAAAAACTGAAGAAAACCCCCCAATTTTTCTGACAGACTTCTTGTAAATTTTCAGCTTTTATTCTAAGACTTTTGTCTACAGACACTTTATGTTATGCAGCAGCAACATTTACTGAATACTACAATTCTGGATATGCATTTACGTAAATCATGTGTGTCCCTTCACTAACCACCTGGAATCTACATTATATGATTCACTACTGCTAATGAGACTTTATTAATTAGATTTTTCTAAACTTGAAAAAGAGTCTATGGTAGAGCAGTGACCTATTTCTGTAGTTTGAACTCCATAACTTGAATTCAAACACAATGTAGAGAAATCTGATCAAATTGCTTTCCAGGTTAACCAGAGTTGGGGGAATTAATGGAATACCTTTAAACACAGAGATACAGTGTTGCTGCATGAGCCCTGATGGAGGCATTGGAAAGAGACCTAAAATAAAGTCTTAGGCTATGGAAACCAAAACTGTCCCCAGTGGAGGCGTTACACAGACATCCACAAAGTGGCAGTCCCCACACAACAATTTCACCCTCTAAATAAGGACATAAATCCTATTACTACAGTCTTAGGAGGCAATTTCAAAACAAAATGTTTAGATGATCAAGATTTATGATGGGAGGGGTGCATTTCATTACACACATGTTGCAATATTGCAGCACCATGTTCTGTGAAAACAATGGCGTCCTGCTAGATGTAGTTCTACAGGAATACTTTAAGTAGATTTTGAAGTAAAACTTGAAATACAAACTCTTACACTTGGGGAAAGAAGAAGAAGGAGAAGGAGAAGGAGAAGGAGAAGGAGAAGATCGTGTCCATGCTAAAAAACAAACAAACAAATAAACAAAAAACACTACAATTAATACAATTAGTTTTTCAGACAGTTTAGTTTTCAAAAGGCAGCTTTGGAACTAGCTTTAGTATTATAGCTTTCTTCTGAGATATTCCAACCCATCATATACATAGGCTGAATTCTCTTTTTCAAATAATATTTAAACATTTAAGAGAGACCTAGAAAGCCTCAAGCAGAGGTCCCAGGTGGACCTCATTAGGTTCAACAAAGTTAGGTGCAAGATCTTGTACCTGGGTCCTGCCAAACCCCACAAGCTGGAGAATGTAAAGATAGATCACAGCCTTACTGAAAAGTATCTGTGTGTGCTGGTGGAAAGTAAGCTAAACAAGAGCTGGTAATGTGCACTTGTAGTCCAGAACCCAACTGTATCCTGGGCTGTATCAAAACAATCACAGCCAGCAGGGTGAGGTAGGTAATCCCGTTCCTTTATTCTGCACTGGCAGGGCCTTACCTGGAGTACTGTGTCCAGATGTGGAGTCCTCAGTAGCAGAAAAAAAAAAAAAAAAAAAAAAAAAAAACACAAAAGAAAGAGGAGGGCTGCAAAATGATCCAAGGTATGAAACACCCACCCTACAAAAACAGGCTGTGAAAGTGGGTGTTGCTCAGCCTCGATAAGAGAAGGCTCTATGAAGACCTGAGAGCAGCTTTTCTGTATCTAAGAGGAATTTGTAACAAAGAAGTGAAAAGACTCTTTAGCAGGGTATGTTGTGATAGACAAGAGGAAATGGTTTAAAATTAAGAGGGGAGATTTAGACAGGATATAAGGAAGAAGTTTTTTTACAATAAGGGTAGCAAAGCACAAGAACAGTTTGCCCAGAGAGGTGGTGGATGCCCCATCCATGGAGACATTCAAAGTCAGGAGGAATGGGGTTCTGAGCACCCTGATTGAGCTTTAAATATCCCTGATGATTGTAGAGGAGTTGGACTTGATAGCTGTTAAAGGACCCTTCCAACAGTGCAATTCAATGATTCTATTATAATCAGTATTTAGCTGCAATTGACAGGACATTTTTTTTATAACCACCTCTGATACCCTGAAAACAATATAATATATATATAATACTATTTACATATAATACTATATACATATTATACTATTATAATAGTAATATGCAGTAATTTTATGTGATCTCCTCTGAAAGTAATGCCTCCTATTTTATTATATTGGCTCACAATGTTAGAAGAAGGTGTTGGTGGTAAGGCAGTAGAGGTGGAATCTTCACACAAATATTCCATTACATTTTGTTGCTGTACTACAGATAGCAGCAGAGGGGCAGTCTGACAGAATGGCGTTTGACAGGGAAGTGCATATGACATGAAGGTGTGGAATGGAATTCTTCCATGTGGAAAAAATGGCAGCCATTGATGCTTATCAATGCTTGCTGAATGTTTATTAAGACCAAACAATGAATCTCAGCACGGTGAGGCAGTGGATAGCGCATTTCAGCAGTGGTGTAAATGAGTCACTTCCATGGGCACAAATTTTTACAAGTGTCTTATGGAGGCTCTTGCTGATCGCTGGCAAAAAAAAAATATATATAGATAGATAGATAGATAGATAGATAATAATGATGACTATGTTGAAAAATAATATTTTATAGCTGAGAATTTGCTCTATCAAAATTGTGTTATTTTGTTTTTTTGTAACTGTTGTAGTTTCCACAGAAATAAATATGAGACATTTCTTTCAGACCAACCTACATAAGACACAGTTTCAGATGCTTAATGGGCTGTTGCATTATTATTAAGGGGTTTAATTGCCCTTATACCAATAGCACTTCATTTGGAAAGTATTTTGTCAGCTCTACAGGGAGATTCTGTAAAGAATCTGGATATACATAAGGCATCTTTTGTCATACGGTCTCTATTTTAACAACTATCTTCTTGGAAGTAGCAAAGCCTGGTAGTACTATAATTTCAAATAAAATTAATAAGTAGTAGAGAATGAGAACATTTGTCAAAAGTCGAAATTAATGTCACGGGTGGAAATACAATCTATTAAAGAAAGCTTTGTCTTTTAGTTACTGAAATCTTCCCAGATTTGACTAGTTGCTTCTCCCACAAATGCAGTGAAAGAGATGTCTCAAGGAATCTTCTACTTCAGGTCCATTTGGTTACATGCATAGGCCCAGATTTAAGGGCAACTAAATCTTTTTGCTTTTGCTTTAGTGCCTGCTCTGATTATGACCATGCCCAGAAACTGGGAGTAAGATGTCAGATGGAACCTATTCTCCCAGGGAGTCTGAGTTCTCTCCCACATAAGCACAACAGTTAACTGTGCCAACATTGCAACCAGCTGACCGTTAAGAAACTATGCTGCTAATTGCTGCCTGTCAGATGAAATAGATGTCTGCTTCACTGGGTACGTTGTCTTTAAAGTAGTGGTTGAATCAAGTATGTGAAATTTCTGTACTGGAGCAAGGATTGCACAGGTTGTCCATGCACTAGACTCTGTGTCCACACAAAAGAGGGGAAATAAGGTCTTAATGTATCGGGGCTACAACTCTCATAAGGATGTAAGCTTAAGGTCAGACTCGGGATAAGTTTGTAGAATGTAGTCTGTGTTTCTCTAGAGTATACCTATTAAGGGATATGTCTAATTATTGTTCCTTTCAGATAACCAGTGTGCTTTTGAAGCAAATGGTTGAAAATCATGAACAGTGCTTCATAACAGGGAATGATCCGATCAGTAAGAGCAACCTGGAATACGTGGGAATAAAGATGAATGTAATCAAATTCCAGCCGGAGGGAATTCACTCCACTGGTTCAGAATAAAACTAGTATGAAACAAAACTGTGCGAAATGCATGATGTGGATAAGGGTCCTTTGCACCTCTATTTCACTCTACAGGTCTGTTCTTATTAGCGCATATTATAAGTGAATGTAGACAAAGACAGTAACTCAGCCAGAAATGTCTGTTGGAACAATATCCTCTTTGGTCTCATTGTTTTTTCCTCGTGGCTTTTTATATTTTTATATGGAAAACTAAAGCATGGCCATTGTGTTTCTGTAGACAGCTAAGGGACCCATCAAAAGCAGTCAATATTGGTCTCTGCACATATTGCAAGTGACTGAACTCAAAGCCCAATCCTCTGCTAATCAGTCTTTATCAATAACCAAAAAATAAAAATTTAAAATGCTGATGATCCAATTATTTCAGTTTATCCTGTTGAGCTAAGCCTGTCATTATCAACTCATTACAAGAACTTTTATGTCAAGTTCTTCATAGCTCTGTAAGAATATTAACATCAGCAAGCACTATTAATGCAAGTGAAAGTCCCAGAATAAACCAAGGAGGATATTCAGCAGTTGTATATTTGAGTGTTTATACTACAAATAGCTACCTATACAAAATTACACTGTTTTTGAGCCACTGTATTTACATGATATGGTATTTCACATTAAATTCACATGACTCTTCACAACCAGGCTCATATATTTAAGTAAAGTCATATGTTGTTGAAGCAAGAGAGACTTCTGCATTATTAGCTGCTAGACAAAAAAAAAAAAAAAAAAAAAAAAAAAAAAAAAAAAAAAAAAAGGACATCATAGTATACTATTGGGAAGTAAAGAAACGATTCTTGAATAAAGAAGATATATCTTTAAGATATTTTCCTATTTTCCTTCAAAGTGACAATGCACATGTGCTTTATTTTGGTTACTTGAATCAACTGTCTAAATTTACCAAAACAGTAACACAACCACTGGAGGCAAAGCAGAGTAGAGATTACAAAAGGAGTACAAATGTAGATAACTTCTGCCTGAAGATTCTGAGCAATTCCTGAAAACTCTTGGGTCCTTCTGAATCAGTATATCATCCCAAAAGGATCATGCCTACCTCTATGTGCAAATGCATAGGCTTAGGGCTTTGGAAATGTAAATAATAACACTATGCAAGCTTACTTCAATTTTAAGTCTATTTTGTAAGGTCACTGGCTGGAGGAGGAAACATAACAGTACATTTGTGACTTTTCTGTGTGTGTTTTACAAAGCGTGTGCATGAGGAGTGGGTGGGGACTTGGACTCCAGCTGTCTGAGCCATAGGAGAGGCCAGAGAAGGGGGATAAAAAGGTCAGAGGGAGCTTGAACTCATTACTCTGATTACTAAATTGTGTGTGCTTTGTGGAGGACATTGAGATCCTGAGGTTGGCATTTGTTTGTTTTTATCAGCAGGGTTGCCTTATGGCCTCCACTAAAATAAAGAAATACAATCTACATAGTGCAAAACAGCAGCCAGCAAATCTCCTGCCAAGAAACAGACAAGGAAAAATGGTTTCTGGGCCCTCCTCTTTTGGGAAACTTACCAGGTGAAACATTTTAGGATTTCTCCACCACTTAGATAAACATGATTCTCTCTTTTTCATAATCATAGGGGTTTGGGAGGTTTTCTTCTATATATAATCTTTTTGTCTTCTACTTGGAAAATGTATTGCCATTGCTTTATATTGGTTGTCCAGTTTTAGGATTTGTCTTTTAAAAGAGCATGCTAAAAATCTTTGTATTTTCTCACCAGTATTGTATTGCACAATTGCAGCCAAATTTTACGGTTGCAGAAAACATTATCTGGCCAAGCCAAGAAGTACATTTGACTGTGATTTAATGTGAATGTATATATTGCATCCCCGGGCCTTTGTATCGTTACTGTAGTTATCTGGCATGTTTTATTTATTCACACTGACTGCAGAAAGGCACTCTCTCCACCCTCCCCCTCAGTCCCCAAGAACAGCATCATCTGATATAAACAGAATATTACTCAGGATGAGAAAGGCCAGTAACTCAGCAACATGTTTGTACATGATGCAGTATTATTGACAGCATTTCATAAATCTTAGCTCTTCAGACTTCCAGTCTAAACTCCTTCTACTTTCTTGTGAGTATTTCTATATTTTTATTTTCCCAATTCATTAAGTACATCTCTTTTAGAACTTAGTCAATTATTTATAGAAGAATACAAAGGACACAGTATTTAACATATCAAACAGCGATGGATTACCTTCTCAGAGCAACTCTGAATGTCTGGATTCTGCTAAGGTATGCTGGCACAACTGAGAATTCCATGCTTTGACAAGATTAAATTGCTCTCAAGCTTCAAGGTGTAGTCAAGGACTACACTCTACCTTCCTTTTGGAAATCATAGCCTATTGCCTTGCTGCACTTAACTTGATCTTTGCAAGATAAGGAACCTGTTTATTCTCCCCCTCTTCTTCATCCACACAAATTCTTTGTTAATCTCTTTGAAACAGTTTTCCTCATACAACAGAAGTTACAATAGAAATCAAAACATTAAATTTCTAAAATGGTAGCCAATATATATGGGATCTGTGAAAAGCAGTCCCCATCCAAACTAGGGAAATATGCTGTTCCTCACTGTAAAGTACAGTGAAAGAAAGACCATTAAGCTATCTTTAGAGCAGTATAAGGAAGGATACTTGAAAACTTAATTTGCTGCAAGAACTAGTTTCCAACAGACTCAATAGCAAATGTAATAATAAGAATGAAGAAAAAGCAAAGTAGGTGCTAAAGAAAAGTGGCATTATGAGTTGGTCAAAGCAATCGAAAAAAAGTGTGATGTAGGCTTATGAAAAAGTGTCTGGAAAGCAGCCTAGCAGAAAAGGACATTAGGGTGCTGGTCAACAGGCAACTGAATGTAAACCAGCAGTGTGGAGAAGAGCAATGAAGTTGGTAAAGGAACCAAAAAAACAAATATCCTGAGAAGCAGCTGAAGGAACTGTGGTTGTTTAGTCTGGAGAAAAGGAGGCTGAGGGGAGACCTCAACTCTCTCTACCACTACGTGAAAGATGGATGCAGCAAAGTGTTAGTCCCTTTTCTCAAGTGACAAGCAAGAGCACCTCAAGTCATGCCAGTGAGGATATAGATTAGATGTCAGGATTAATTTCTTCATGGAAACAGTGGCTTGATATTGGAACAGGCTGTCCTGGGAATTGGTGGAGTCCTCATTCCTGGAGGTATTTAAGCGATGCACAGATACAGCACTTAGCAACATGATTTAGTGGTGGACTTGGTAGGTGATGGTCAGATTTAATGACCTTATGGGTTTTTCCAATCTAAATGATTCTATGGCTATGTGGTGGAGACTGAGGTCTACCCTCATATAGATCTCACCAACTGGTGTAAAGCTCTGGTGTAAAAGTAAGCTTGAGTACACATACAGTGAATAGAGATATCAAGGAACAGAAACATGGAAACAAGATATCAGGGAGAGTATTCCTGGTGTTGGCAGTAATGAGTCTTTAATAATGAGGTCTTTGCAAGCTAGGCATTTTGTACTGTAGACCAATATTGGAAGATATCTGAGCAAAAGGTGTCAGTTGCTTGTATAGGTATGGAAATATCTTGTTTATTTCTAAAGAAAATGTATCAACTTCTATTGCACAATAATATGATGTAAATACCATACTGTAACTGGTATCTCTAGGGGATGTTCAGCTGGTGCCCAACACTGCACTAGAAGAATCTAATTTATCACTGTCACTATTTCTATTACAGTTATTCCACAGAGAATTAGTAAAACCCTGTGAGTTAAACTTTTATTTTCTTCTTTCCTCTTGTTTAAGCTTAATGCAAGTCATAGCTCCAGAGAAAGCATCTGGGATTTCAGACAGAGATGTGTCTGTCCCTCTGCATGAGAAATTAAAGTTCTGGCACAAGTAGTGACTTGTCTCCATTTCAAATCTGGAGAATTTTATCATTAGGAATGGAACAAAAGTGTGAATTCTGTGCATTAATTTTTTATTTGTTTATTATACTGAGAGGTATACCACATGTGGCAAAAGGCTATTCTACCAAACAACAGAGAGCACTTTGAAAAAGTGAGAGGTTTTAAAGTCATAAGAATAAATTATTATTTTCACACTGGTGATAAAATTGCTAAATCAAAGCAGAACATTTGTCTGAAGTTTAATTTTGATATCATTGATTTTATTCAGATGTTTCTAAAAAAAAAAATCGTGTAAGGGGGATCTAATCAGCTCAAAATGTTAGATGGTTTAGTGAGAAGATATGAGGAAGCTGATGCTCTGAACTTGACAGCCTGGACATACTGAATTAGTATTTCTTAATGTGGTTATGGAACTGAACATCTTGTATCACAGAATCCCTCTTCATAGACTACTAGTTTTAGCTGTACTTCTGACAGAGCTGAAATATAGACAAAAATGATTTAACAGATTTTTTGCTCCCCCCTCTACTGGGAATTTTCTCAGTGATTAAGCAATGTGAATATTAAACGTTGGAACTCAAAAAATGTTGGCTGCCAGAAGTTCCATGAATATTAAAATAAGGATTAGTTGAGCTCTGAATCACTGGCTCTGTTGATATATCTTAGGAAACATAAAACTTCTTTCAAAATGACATATAATGGGGGTACATTTTGTACAACAGCATACTTTTTAATGCAGGGCTAGAAAAGGGTGCTGTTCCTTGCTGTACCTTTCCAATAATGGCATCTAATCTTCTTTTCAGCCATGGTTCTCAGAGCACCTGCAGAGTGGTTCAGTTGCATTCCCTTCATCAATTGATGGGAGCATTTTTGGGAAACAATTCAAAAGAAGATGTATAGAAATATACTTCTTCCTTCCCTAGGTAGCTTTTGGTACAAACCATGCGCAAAGAAAAAAAGACCACAGTTTTGTTAGTGCTTCATTAAAAATACTTTTGTGCAGCTCAGGCTGGAAAGTAGAGAATGAATGTCAATTTTGTAATGTTATCAAGTATAATATAAATTTCATTCTTTGGTTGCTTTGGAATAAGAAACTAGGAGTAACTGAGTATGTAGCATCATGCATACAAAAACTTACTAATGTGAGTAATCTCAATTTATTTCCTCTGTGAGTTATTAAGCACCTGAAAAAATACTTCCCATTCACTGCCTATGCTCTCTACATATATACACAAGTTACACAGACAGAAACAGAAAAATCACCTATTTTTTGTAAGTGTAATTTTTTTTCACCGGTGCATGAGAAAATAAATTTTGTGATTTACATATTTTGATGAATTTCCATAGTTAATAACTCCTAATACAAAATGTCTGAAAACGTCCAGTTACAGTAATAGCAGAGGAATGGTAGTTTAAGTAGGTCTGCTGTCCATAGCTGTGGCTTTATCTCAGTAGGAGAGATGTAGTCTCTGAACTAGACTTTCAAACACCGAGAACTTTATAGCTTCAAGCATCACTAACTACTCTCTGTTTTGTTGCTGTCAGTAAGTTCTAGATAGCAACAATTTGCAGTGCTTTTGTTTTCCAAGGCTAAGATACAGGCGTTACAACAGGCTAGTTCTGGAGAGATAAATACATGTCTGATAATACAACTAAGTGAAAATAAAATGCCAGACTTTGCTGACAAAAAAAATAAAACAAAACCAAAGTTTTTCAAGCAAAGTTTCTGAAGGAACATTCGGAAACCACATTACAAATAGGACGATCCCCAGATTCCAAACCAAAATTGAAATTTAGCTGTGCTTCCTCAAAAAAAAGATATAATAAGAACTTTCTTCTAACTTCTTCCTTCTATCTGCTAATTGTTCTAACCCAGACAGATGTTTGCCGTTCCAGTAACACAGATGTTTTTACTATGTGTCCCTAACCTGGTGGCTTGGCCCTGTATGGGAGTACAGACTAAGAGTGGACATCACTGTTACCCACCTTATTTCTTCTCCTTTTTTATATAGCTTTCTTTTCTAAGGGAAAACAAAGAAATGAAGGAAAAAAAAAAAAAAAAGACAAAAAAAAAAATCCACAGCACATCATCACAACACCATTAATTTATAGCTATGACTATGCATTTTATTGGACTTCTGGGAGTTTCTTCTATTTACCACTTCAGGATACATTTTCTGTTAAAAGATGATAAACCACATAGTTTTAACCTTCTGGTGTCAGCTGCTGACTAAGACCACTTTCTCCTCATGTGATACTGATCAGAATTAATTCTTTTTTAATATTTATCTTATCAGTGAAGGCTAAACAAACATCAGATTTCCATTTTGTTCATATGCCAGGGAGAAAAAAAAAGAATACAGGAAATTATATACAAGTGTATAAGCAATTTTTATTTTAGCTATTTATAAAATCAAAAGCATCCAGCTTCACTTCTTCAGACACTTGAGCAGGCACTATCTCAGTACTACTATCACTGCTACTCAGCCTGCTATCTCAGTAGGCACTCTTCTGAATAATGTAAAGGGGGAGAAGGTAAAAGCCAGAAGGCTTCTTTATAGTTTTGATTTGTTTGGGTTTTTTTGACAATTTTATCACAGTTCATAACTGTGCAGAACCAAAGCTTCTGATTTGCCATTACATGCATGAAGGGTGTGGCTGGAGAAAAAGGTAAGAAATATTTAATAGGAAAAAATGCCAAAGGAAGGAGTAATCAATACGGCAAAAATTAGGAATGGACACTACTTGAGGAAGAGAGTTGATGAGAGTGGAAATAAGAACTGCTTGCCTAACAAATGAGAAGGTTTGGGAGCATGCATAAAATTCAGTCCATGGTGAAGCTGCAGTAAATTCAAGGAATGCTTTGAATAAAGCAGTTTCTTTCTGTTTGGCCTGGAAGTTTTCAGGTTAGAGTTAGGTCAGTGAATATACTTTATCTTGGGAATACATTACAGAAAAGAGGTGAGGTCTTTCTGCCTGCTGCCAAGAAGCCTAAACTATTTACGCTCAACAAGATGGAGGAAAAAAATCTTATGGAGCAAAGTATTTGCAGGGATTTAAATCACCCTGCTCTTGATTCACAGCTCTGCCACTGATCTATTGCATGACCTTAGGCAAGTCACTTCACCTTCATGCCACAGTTACCCTATTATACTGAAATAACAACAAACAACACTGGGCTTTATTGGGCTTCAGAATTAGGAATATTTGCTTCCTGGACCTAAATACCCTCTGTGTGTTGGGAGGGGAGGGGAAATGAAAAAATGATGAATGCAATCCACTGTTCAAACTAAGCAACTGTACTTCTGTGTTTGAAAGAAAATAATTCCAAACTTTCTCTGTTTTTTTTTTTGTAATGTCTAATCTGAACTCATAGCTGATATGGACAGGTTTGGTTTAAAAGTATCATGAGTGTTTCCTAATGTGAGCCAAAGAGTGGATGTACAAGGATCTCAGCGGTGAGGAACACATACATAACGAATCTGAGTCCCTTTGCATTCCCTCCAGCATGCCTCTGGCTGTAGGAGACAGAATCTAGCCCTAAATTAATAATTAGCACTTTAAGTTTAAGTTCTCCAGGAAATGTCATGGGGAAAGACAGAAGGAGTAGAAAATGTTAGTGGGCAGTGTAGAAGGATAGGTGCCAAGAGATTTATACCCAGCATTCCTGACAAGCAAGAGCAGCATATCAGGATTTAAATAACCCAGTTGCAAGACCTTTCACATCATTTTGGCTGTGGTGGGAGGAGAAACTCTACAGGGATGGCCTTTGTGTGTCTTCATAGGTAATAAGAAAGAGGAGCTCACATCAGCATGCATGTGAGTATGAAAAGGGCTAAAATGACTGCATTTACGAGTGGCTAGTATCCCATGTATTAGAAGTTCAGCTTGCCCTTAGCAGTGTATGTATTTAGAATTTGGTGGAAAGGGTCCCAAATCAACAACAAGAAAATAGATTCAACAATAGAACTAACACCAATGCCTATATTATAGACTGCTTATAAAAGTCTTCCCTTTCTGTGCAACCTAGCTACATGCTTTTTCTTTGAAATAGGACTACCAGTGCTCACTATATTTTTAGAGGTGAGCAGAGTAGCACATTTCAGGCACATATTTTATGAAACCCTAAACCAGCATCCCATTTATACATAATTTATACATAATTAGTCCTAAACATGACATTTTGGATGCAATTACCTAAATCTTGGCACTTTCTCCTACAGGGGTATAACTAAATTAGATTACTTTTTTTAAATCCACAAATTAAGAACAAAAGTTTGTTCTGAACAACTTCTAAGAATCCTGTAAATATGCAAAGTAGGTGCTCACTTTTGCAGAGTTGGTGTTTTGTTCCTTCATTTTATAATGTGGTATGGGGCCAGTTGGAGAATATGTAATATTAACATTTTTACATTTTTAAAAAATCACCATTGTAAATATGTATCTGAGTAAAAATGTCAAAATGCAACATTTATTTTACTCCATTTCTTACATTCTAGATGATATTAAAAATTTCTTGAGATTTATTTGTGATGTACATTTTTTGAACATTACATCAGGACAGAAAGTGGTTGACAGAAATTGTGAAGTCCTGTATGAAACTTCAGAATAGAACATCAAATGTATTTCACCCATGTTTGAAAAAGGTAGATATACATGTCTGAGAAACCAGAACAACACAGAGTCAAATGCCATCTTATTTTGATCATTATTGGATATATATGTATGTGCACCTGTCTGTGTATGTATAACTAAGTTGAAAAATGCATAACATAAATGTATACATATACTGTGTTTGTTTGCCTGGGGAGGTGTTGGAGTCACAGTCCCTGGAGATTTTCAAAAACAGGGTAGATGTTGCATTCGGCGACATGGTTTAATGGGCATGGTAGTGATGGGTTGATTGTTGGACTAGATGATTTAAGTGGTCTTTCCAAGACTGATCACTCAGAATCGTACAGAATGTCAGGGATTGGAAGGGATCTCAAAAGATCATCTAGTCCAACCTTCCTGCCCAATCAGGAAGGCTTAGGTTAGGTCACACAGGAATGCATCCAGGCAGGTTTTGATAATCTCCAGAGAAGGAGACCCAACAACCTCTTTGGGCAACCTGTTACAGTGTTCTGTTACCCTCACTGTGAAGAAGTTTTTTTCTCATATCTATGTGGAACCTCTTATTTTCCAGCTTGTGCTCACTGCCCCTTGTCCTGTCATTGGATGTCACTGAGAAGAGCCTGACTCCAATGATAATATGATTCCACGTTTTGTGTATACAAACACACACTTGTATATAAAAGGAAACAGGTATAGATAAAACCATAGTATTGCATCTAATGTTTCGATCAAACAAAACATACCATTGTGCTCTACGAATATCAAATGTGCCTCCTGTTTATAATAACATTAGAGAAGTCTGTCTGATGTATTTTGGAAGACAGTCAGAGATTCAGACGATTTCTGGTTGCTCCAGCAGTCTCCTGGGTTGGCAAAGTTTTGCCTCCAGGTGTATAGACATGGTAACAGCCACAGCAGCACTTCTACTGCAGCACCAATGTACACACAATGTACAATAATCCCACTATGCAAGTCGTGACTGCATTCAGCTCTAGGCTGAAGCATCCTAGACAAACTAAGTAAAACAGATTTGCATCCTTGGCTGCAGAATATGCCAAACTCTGGGCTCTGGGATAAAGCAAATTTCTGTTCACACACATGCATGCACATGTGTGTGCGAATGGTCATATCATATGCAGATCTCCAGGGGCAAGCTGCCTTGAAGTCTACCACTGTGCTGTACTGCAGTCCATCAGGTTATGCCTTGTCAGAACACCTGCCAAAAGATGCACTGCAAATCATTTGGGTTTCAATTCCTGCTGTGGCTGAATCATAAATAAGAGCTGAAGGCTGTCTCAGGGCATTAGGATTTACTTCTATTTGTGTTCCCTAGTGGAAATACAACTATCTCTTCTGACTTTACTGGCAGCACCTAAAGAGTTAGACAGCAACTAAGCCAGGATTTGGAGGATCAGAGTGTTGCCGAAATGGTGATTTAGTTATTGGTCCTCATTTAGGTACTAAAATAACTTCAGTTAGCTGACACATTTGAAACTGCTCCTCAGAAAAAATATATATATCTGTTTTTAATTGTGGCTGCTGAGCAGTTTCAAAAATCTGGTCCTGTACAAATACCCTCTAAGTGTAAGCAAATACTGATCCCTTGCTGACTTCTCAGATCTATTGCAAACAATCCAAGACTTCATAAAAATACACAGCTTTTCACTTATCCTATATTTTGTCTCATACTAGGTCACTAGCTAGAAAGACCCTTGCCAGCACTCAGTTTATTAGGGAGAATGAAACAGTCTTATTAGTTGAGTTTATTTATGATGACAAAAGGAAAATCATGAAAACCCCCAGTTGTAAATGGTAATTTATTCCTGATGAGTAGTAAATCAGCAGGATTTCACTGCCCACATGGGGACCTGCAGTTAAATAATTAATGATAAATAATGAGCCTCATAAATGTTTGTAGTGTTTTCGAACAACTACTTATACATGAGCTCATTCTACAAATTCTCCTGCTGCTATAATCATGATAACCTGGTGTCCTTACTGCATTATAAAAACATACAGCATTAACTGCCAGGTTAAACTAATTATTCTCTGCCTCCAAGACAGTGCTGAGTTAATGTTTCAAACTGATGCATCTTTTGTCCTGATAAACTTAGTTCATGTTATCGTCAGACATTCCAATGATGTTGCATTTGACTGAAAAAAATTATATAGAATTATTAAGCTAAAAGAGCAAAGATTAAAGGATGCAAACTTTTGTGTGCTGCATCACAAACCTTTAAAAATTCCTGGTACTGGTAGTAAGAAAGATACATATAAAAGTACAGTAAAATGTATTTTCCAATGGGTCAAATACCTGCATACTTGTAGACTTTTGTGCATCCTTCTACACTGCTATCATTCAGCACTAGCCACCAGATGTGTGTTCCATACTCATACTCTGAGAAACCCCTAACCTTGGTAGAAAATTCATTGTCTGAGAATGTCCTCAGTCCTCACCAACCCATGCTCTGATAAAGCTCTCAGGATTGTGCCAGGATTGTGTTTTTCTTCTTTAACTTCCCTTTCTAAGGTCCTAACGTTTCTCTTGTTTTCTCTAGTAATTAACTCACTAATTTCCTCTTTTGTTTCATTTCGAAAGTATCCACATTAACACAACCTACTTGGGATGAGGGCAATCTTCACATTTGTCTTCAGTTTTAGTTTACCAACATCCTCAAAACATGATCATTCTATTACATACATACTACTACTATATTCAACACTGAGTCAATCGATGTTCAGAGGTTTACAAAATCCCTTCCTTTCACCTGGACTATCATGCTCAGTGAGGTTTTTAGCTTTTGGAAAACTTTTGAAGTAGTCTCCAGCTATTATATTTTAGGCTGGGGGATGCTTGTGTAAAAGGTAATGCACTCCATCCCTCTGTCAGGTACCTGGTATGTGTTCAGGTTAGCAAGTTGCATGGCCACCCAGTCTCTTTATTTTGCATTCTATATTCTCTATATTCTCTATATTTTGAAATTGATAAAATATAAATGAGAGTGAGAACATGGCCTGATTTTTTATTTTTTCATTCTGAGTGGAAAGAAGGTGATGCATGTGAAAAGAGAATAGAAAATATTGATTAAAAAGAAAATAGTGCATACACATTAACAAAGTTAAAACAACAAAAAACAGCCCAGACCACACCTGAGGTACGAAGCCTTGCCCAGGAGGTTCCTCATAGCCTATGCCAGGCATCACCCGGGCACCAATAGGCCAGATGTGTTTGACTACAGGAGGTGAAAAGCAACATGTTGGTCTCAAGAAGTCTCTTCCCAGGCCTTGCCAGTCATTTTGTTAATGAAGCAGTTGGTAGTGGCAAGACACCAGCGTGCGCCAGATGACCCCCTGGCCCAGGGGCTGCAGCTCCTCAGGCACCCCTGCTCTTTAGGCAGCCCTGCTCCTTTATCCTACCTTCACTTGGTCTCCCCATCATGACTGCCCATGAGTCACATAGGACTACCAGGGAAACACGACTTTTCCACAAGCCCCAGATGGTGACCTTACTCTGCCTCATCTCCTCTCAGTCCCAGAGAAAGCTTAGCGTATTTTCCTAAATTTGCAGGTTTTCCTGTTGCTATGCACTTCTCTTCCATTTTAACTTGATTGTCATTATCTAATCTTTTTGAGCAAGGATAAAATAGCATCTTTTCTCACTCTGTATTCCTAGGAATGTGAAACATCCTTTGAGACCTTACTGCTTGTCATAAGCAGACATGCACACTGTGCATGTGTTTTCGCTAGTCTAAGAGAGATCAAATGTTAAAATGTTTTCTTTCTGGAAGCTCATTGAATTTTCTCCACCTAGGAAACAAGTGCTTGATACAAAAGTGAACTCAAAACAAGGAGTCTCCTTGGTTTTTTTTATGATGGTGTGTGGCACTTTTTTTTATTATTGACTGCATAAATTATTGGTGGTTATTTTAGTGCAGATTTAAAAGATCAAAAAAAATAGATTTATTATTTTGTTGTTACTCCAAAAAAGCCCATCTTTTCCCCCTCAGTCTTGCCTTAATAAAATTAAAAGGCAATCAGACAATATAAAACACCTAACAGGCAATGTAACTGTCACCTGACATTTCCTTCTCAACACTGCTCATTCAGCAAGAAGAATAATTGCTTTCTCTGGAAAACTGTTGTTTTTTAAAAAAAATTACTAAAGTCAGGTTCCATACCCCATCTCTATAAAACCCAGCAGACAGCTCTAGCTTATTTTCAGAAGAGCTGCTTAATAAAATCAATGGTCTATAATGTGATTTTTGTATTGAGATACAATACAAATTTGAGAGCCTGTAAGAAATTGGAGTGTCTTGATTGGTTGAACAGGGAGAGAAACAACACTATATGCAAGTTTTTCATGACAATATGAGCCTGAAGATGACAGTTTTCTGGAACACATCATTATCAGTGTTGAAACATGGTATCACCGCTACAAATTCCTCATCAAAGAAAAAGTTCAAGACACAGCCTCGGTAGCTAAAGTGGCGTGTGCTGTCTTTTGGGATAGGATCCTTTCAGATTTTCTGGGAGCCTAACTAGCCATCAACTTTGACTGCTATATCACAGTGCTGACTAACCCGAAGGCTTGAACTTCCAGAGTCAGCCAGAGAAGAAAACAACTTTTCTCTTGCAGCACAGTTATGAAAGACCCCATACCAGTTTGAAGACAGTGAAGCACACTGCCAATCTTGGCTGGACTATCTTACCACACCCACTGTGGATGTGGGTCCAAGATTTGCCTCCTTCTGATGTCAATCTCTTCAGACTGATTGAAGATGAACTGTGTGGTGAACATCCTGGAGAAGGCTATGGTATGACTTCATTGCAGCCCTTCAGTACCTAAAGGGAGCCTATAAACAGGAGGAAAGTCAGCTCTTTTATAGGATATGCAATTCCAGGCCAAGGGGCAAAGGTTTCAAGTTTAAGGAGGGAAGATTTAGGTTGGATATCAGGGGAAAGTTTTTTACCGAGAGTGGTGAGGTGCTGGAACAGCTGCCCAGAGAGGGGATGCTTCGTCCCTGGAGGTGTTCAAGACCAGGTTGGATGGGGCCCTGGGTATCCTGGTCTAGTATTAAATGTGGAAGTTGGTGACCCTGCATGTGTCAGGGGGGTTGGAGATCCATGATCCTTGAAGTCCCTTCCAACCCAAGCCATTCTATGAGTCTATGGTTCTGTGGTTTTCCTAGCAACAACATCATCATAGCACCTGTGAAACAGTGGATCACCTCCACTTGTGCAGGTATTTATGAATGTGGCATGCAGGCTTTTGTTCACTGATGGCAATAAATGCACAGCCAATGATAGTGACTATTCCTAAAACTAGTGTTTTACAGCTGAGAATTTGCTCTGTCAAGTGCCATTACTGTACTCTACCTGTTTTAGTTTCCATGGAAATAAATAAGAGGAATTACTTTCAGACCAACTATATACATATCTACATACATGTATGTCAGAATATACATACTATTAACAAGTCTGTGCTTGTTGTTTTGTTGTTTTTTTTTTTTTTTTTAACACAGAATCATTCTGAATATGAATGAATACTTTTAAACTGGCAAACTATGGAGGAAAATATGATTTTCAAAGTCGAGATGCTGTATTTCTTCACTAGGGTGGGAAAATTGTTAATACTCATCTACGCTAACTAACTTGTAGGGAAGACTAATTCTGTGCTCAGGTATGCTGAAAATAATATGAAAATTGATTCTCTTATACAACATTTTGTGGCAGACAGGAAGAGCACAGAATTCAGTTACTGAATGAGACTTAAAGGTCAGTAACTCCCATATGAGAGAGAGTTTCTTAAGACCACTCGTCTGATCACAGAGTGAATAGCTAACCTCAAGTTAAATTTGTTCCATAGAAACATGAGAGTACTTCCTTATGTCAGACCATAATGAGAAAAATGAAGTCATTTGGTAGAAATTATAGATCTTTCAATTAAATAATTGTCATCACAAAGTGAAAAGTTTCTTCTTATGGCTTTATTTAAGCCATGAGGAGTGAAAGGCTTATCTTCCATCAAAACTGAACACTCCTAGCTAACGTTACTGCAGATGTTCCTATACAAAATCTACATCTTCTTGGAACCCTGCTAAGCCCTCAGCCTCAGTAACATTTTGTTACAATTATTTTCACAAGGTAATAAAGAAAAGATGTTTTATTTAATAAGTGTTGTATCTGTTGTCCTTCATTGATTCCCTTTGTTCTTTTCTTGTAAATGACTTCATTGTAAGGACTGAAAATGAGAACTCCTGATTTATTTTCTCAATAACATTCATTACATTAGTCACCTTTATCTGGTCTCCTTTGATTTCTCACCTTTTTAAATAAGTTCCAATTTTTTCAGTACATCCTTATGTAGAAAGCTTTTGAACATCTGAGAGATTCTGATGTTCATTTCTGAAGTCTATTTTGCTATCTGCTTCTGAATGTAAGACATTACCAGCACTGCAAAACACCCACGTAGTTGAAAGCAGACCACTGATAGTTTTAGCACTGTTCTGTGCACTCTGTCTTTAATATCTAAGCATTTCTGTTCATTGCTTTAAACTACCAGTCTCACCCTCCGTGGTTCTCTCATGCTTTCATTGTGTTCTTCACTGGAATGCGTAAGCCAGTTTACAAAATGAGTTTGGACAACTTAACCGAAAATCTTAGTGGGGTTACATGCAGCCATAGTAAGGACAGGACATACTGTGAGGTTGAAAATGTGGTAACTATACGGTTCCTCTCCTCTCAGGGGATCAACACACAATCACACTGTGCAAGAACATTTGGAAAGGCAGATAAAGAAAGAGGGAAGGCAACCTGTAACTACTGCCCTTCTTACAGTGACAAGAGCTGGTAAGAGGACTACCAGTGCACACCAATTGCTGGGATTTGTCCTTTTACAAGAATTCCTGCACTGTGATGCTTTCAGACCACATTACTGTTTTCTACAAAAAGGTTTTTCACAAGTTATCCTGATTCCAAAGATTTTCTTGAATTCTGTGCAAGTAAAGTGCAAGATTTGAGTGCTGCTATGTCTGCTGTTACTTTAAGACTATGTGCTATCACATTAAGACTCTCCTAAGCAGCAAAAAGATCTTTCCTCTTTACTATGTGAATAATGAAAAACAGACAGATGTCTGCTATTAAGATAAACCACCCAGTGTAGGTTTCTTGTGTTTTGCGAAATGAGAAATAGAAGCTATTCTCCACGCCACCAGCTATGCATTATCTCACTGAAAAATCATAGAATAGCAACAAACTATTAATTATCTCTCTTTACTATAAACTACTGAAATCACTCTGTAAATGTTTTTCTTTTATAAATATAAACATTTCTGTCACATAGTTTGTATAATTAATCTTTTTTTCAATTTAAGGGACAGTCTCATTTTCACTGGGAAACTGTTTATAAAAATACTTGAGAGTGAAAGATTGATAATAAAGTTTTCAAAGCGCATTATATTTTTTTTAGGTTTAACAGTCACTCTGTTTGTGGGATGTTTGCACTGTTGTTCAAACCATGTCAAATTATATAGCTAAGCTGTTTCCACAAAGGAACTGGGGAAAAAAAAGAAAAAAGAAAAAAAAAAAAGTAGACTTGGGAACTGTCCAATGATTTTCAATTTAACTTTGGTAAAAGAAACTTAAACTTGTAAAGAAAGGCTCTTAGAAGCAGCTTTACAGGATGAAAATTGAAAAAAGATAATAAAAAAGATCTGGTTATGTTCATCCCCCAAGCTAATCATACTAATTTTAAACATATAATATGAGAAACCAAGAATCCTTCCTTATAGTTCTCATATTTACATCACAGAAAGCATCAGTTAATGGTTAAAGTATTGTATATCTCTCACTTCCTTAACAGCTCTGTGATTACACTCCCATGAGCATCTTCTAAGATTCTGAGTTCTTGAGAAAGAGCTGGTGACATTTCAGATATGCAAAAACAAACAAACAAACAAACAAATAAATAAATAAGCTTCATTCACTGTCATGATGGGACTTTTTTCCAAGAGCTTTGACTGAATGGAGCTCCTATCTCAAAAACATTTTTCACATTCCTAACAATATCTATACAATTATCTTGTTAAATTGACAAAACAAAAGCTTCCATTTGGAGAATGTTAAGACATTGTGATTTTTCTTATTAAAAATGAAATCTGTGGCATGGCATTCACACATTTTTACCATTTATTTTCAAACAAGTATTTTGCTGTTTAATTTGCCATTTCAGTATGAAACAGAGATTTTTCCCACAAAACAAATTTAATTAAGAATATGCCAACATTTTAATGGGAATCCAAATGCCTGCTTGAAATACAACAGAACATTTATCATAGTCTCAATCCACAGTGGTATTCTTGTTCTTGTATTTACACAATATATATAGTCTTTTCTCTTAGTTGCATCTTTCATAGCATAGTGAAACTGCCTGGACAAAAAAAAAAAAAAAGAAAAGAAAAAAAGAAATTTTTAAATTTCTTTAAATAATGACTATGTCATGTTTCATGCAAGATTTAACTATGACCTGATGTTACTAAGTTCCATCTGGACAGTCATGTTCAGACAACAGTGTGACCAAACACATGCTAATAGAGTTTGAAAATTTGAATTTATCTTCCTTTCTTGTGTGATTTTTATTTTGTAGAGATTTTTGCATGGGATTCTAAACAATTCACACCTGCTTTTGATTAATAACAAGCTCATATATGCTGCAGAACTTTTTAAAGACAACCATGGCTGTAATGAAGAAACAGAGTGCTGATTCTGTTCATTGTAAGTATACATGGGCAAAGTACAATAATAGTGAGGTTATATTTGTTCTCAACTAACAATGGTGTGTGTTCAAGCATTACCAGGTGAAGTACTCTTAATCATCCCCCCCTTTTGCCCCCACATAAATGAGAATACTGAAAAGCTACAGAATTATATAGAGGCCATGCTGGAAACTCTCAATTCTAGCTTCTCAGAGCTTTCATTACCCATGTCATGTGTGATGACATAAGAAAAAATTCTTTGATCTTACAAGAATTAAAAAAAAAAAAAAAAAAAAAAAAAGAATGTGAACTGTAGTATGGTAGACCTCACACAGCTTTTTAGAAAGGCAAAGGGTTTCTGAGATCACCCATTTTTATCCATTGTCAAAGAAAGCCCACCTCTATCTTGGAAGCCACCTTTTCTAGTATAAATGGTGAGATAACATCTCAGACAAACTGGGTAGATTTTCAAAGGGATGTGCAGGAGGTTCACTAACAATTGCCTGTATTTGTCAATGGGTACTTAATAAACACACTGCTTTGAAAATTTACCTCTGTGTCCACCCTTCTTTTAGCCATACAATGGCAGCAGCCAGTTTTCTAAAGAAGCTCCACCCAGCTGGCCTTTCCAGCTGGGAGGGCAGAAGGACATCTGGCTCCAGAGCCAGTGTCAATCATATTCTAACAATCAGTGGTTTTGCTCAGCTGAATTTATTATTTGCACAGTGATCTGTTTTTCTTAGCTAGCTTTCTAAACTCCCTTCTCCAAGGTTACTGCATATGAGATATAAAAGTCTCTCTTGCTTTTTTCTCCAAAAGGTGTGGGTTTTTTGTTTTTTTGTTTTTTGTTTTTTGTTTTTTGTTTTTTGTTTTTTTGTCATTGGGACACTGGGACACATTCTTTATATAGGATGTCTCAGATTCTTTCCTGATTGCTCTTTAGAGCTTTCAACCTGGAATATCCCTGCCTGCTTTGCCCCTCACTCTAATGCTTCTCTCACTCTAATTGTGTTTTCTTTTTTCTTTCGCAATAAGACTGCTTTTCAAGGGAAGAGTTTTATTACATACTTTCCCAAGCAGAAAATTTGTCATCTTCTGTGTTTGTGAAATGATACAGGTAACAAACATACCATAATAAGAAGTGATTAAATATGAAATAACTTTCTGACTTAATGAAATACTGAAACATTCTGTGGTGCATATTTTCTCTCTACTTTGAATGTTTACACTGGATCTTGTAGACAGTTGCTGTGTCTTTCACCACTGCTTATCTAGGCCAGCAACAAATATTTCAGCACATTCTATGCATCATTACTCCTCTATGTGTGTATTTTCCTTCTAATCTTTCAACAGAGCAAGGATGATTTAAAATATACATAAAACTAAGGTATTGGACAATAATCTCATCAGGTATATTTACATCACAGAAATCTTGTTTTAAAGGGATCTGTTTAAATGTAGTTATTTTCATTTCAAAAGTGCCATAGTAATTATCAGTTGGTAATTGAGCAGATACAAGCTCAGGATATGCTCAGGAAATCACATACATCCTCAGCAATCCTAGATAAAGCTATGTTTATGCTACCACTGCACTGCTTTTAGCATTTGAAAACTACTGTCATAGATATTTCAGTTTGAATTCAGACTCTTCTAGAAAAGATTTCAGGAAATATGAGGCTATACCAAAGACTGAAGAAGTTGAAATTATCATTTAGATGATCCAAAGAACAGCTTTTTCCCTTGATTTACTTTTTCCTCTCAGCAAATTCAGATAATTAAGTCAAATTATTTTCTTGGATCTGTGCAGATGGTGAAACATTGTTAGTAAGAGCCTCAATACTTCATGAATACTTACTAGATACCTATCAGATTGGTCATAAGAAACACATCATAACAGAACTAAAATAAGAGGTTATTAGGCCAAATTCAGAGATAACATAAATCTATCTTAAGAGATGGATTTAGTCATGTAAGTAGCTGAGAAGGGAGCAAACTGGCAACAAGTAGAACTTCAAAAGACTACCACCACTCCTGCTGCTTTACCTTAAATTTCAAGCATCCTTCAGTTGCAAACATTTCACAGAATCACAGAATTGTAGGGGTTGGAGGGGACATCTAGGGATCAAGTCCAACCCCCCTACAGCAGACTGCACAGGTAGGCATTCAGATGGATCTTGAATATCTCCAGACAAGGAGGATCCACAGCCTCTTGTGCAGCCTGTTCCAGAGCTCTATCACCCTTGCTGTGAAGAAGTTCCTTTGCATATTGGTGCGGAACTTCCTATGCTCAAGTTTATGTCTGTTTCCCCTTGTTCTGTCCACACAGACTACTGAAAAGTGGTTGTCCATGTCCCTTTGACCCACACTTAAGGTATTTATAAACATTAACAAGATCACCTCTCAGTCTTATTTTCTCAAGGTTTAGTAGATCCAGTTTGCTCAGCCTTTCCTCATAAGAGAGGTGCTCCAGGCTCTTTATCATCTTTGTGGCCTTCCACTGGACTGGGACTTTCCAGGAGATCCCTGTCTTTTTTGTACCAGGGAGGCCAAGAACTGGATTCAGTACTCCAGGTGAATCCCGATCAGGGCAGAGTAGAAGAGGAGGATCACCTCCCTTCACCTGCTTTTAATGCACCCCAGGATCCCACTGGCCTTTTTGGCCATTAGGGCACACTGCTGGCTCATGGCTAACCTGTTGCTCACCAGGACCCCCAGGTCCTTCTCCTCAGAGCCCCTCTCCAGCTAGTCATGTCCAACCTGTACTAATACTTGCAGTTATTCCTTTTCAGGAGAAGGTGACTTTAAGATCGTTTGTGGTAAAAGATGTGCTGCCATAACTTTATCTACTCAGTACTTACTACAAGCAATATGACTACTACCACTTTGAGCAAATACATAACACAGCTTAGTACATGGAAATTTTTATAGGAGCAACTAGCAAAATTGTGGGATGCATGAAAGATGCCAGTACAACATTGTTCCACGCCACCTTTCCCCTGTTCTTTGCCTTTCCTATCTTCAGAATCAGTGGATACCCCTCTGCACCAAAGCATGCCGGATACCTGAAGAAACTCCCATTTGCTTTTGTCTGGAATTGAAATATGCTCAAGATGATGTTCATAGCTATCACAAAAGAAGTCTCACCAGTCTGACACACCTGAATATATCATCAGTGCTCTAGTTAATTATGCTGGAGCCCAGATTCACTTTTTCACTGCAGACTTTCAAATCCGAGACAGGAGTGTCAGAGTTAACCAGCTATGTGAGTTCACCCTTAAAAATATCAACCTCTTTCTGAGTTAGTTAAAAGAAATGGAGAGGAGGGATATTATTAAACTGTCAGTTATGCTAAGAATACAGATTACACTTCTGGGAATATGGATGCAAGACAGAATGCCTGGTGTTCTCATGTTAATATTAATACATTGGATCCTGTTCCAACTCACTAATTTTAATACTGGAATTTGAGCTTTGGGAATAGGCCTAATTTGTAGAGAATTAGATTCAAATGAGAATAAACTTTACACTGCTATATTTCTTGTACAACTGTCCGTGTCTCTAGAAAGTAGCTGAATTATTGTGATTTCTCTACTTAGGATTAGAAATGAGCAACAAATAAAGTTTTCAGGGGTACTATATAATTCCTTTGGAACTGAGTAGTTCAAATTTCTGTTCCACCTCTCGGTCACCGGAGGATAGAAATGAGACATGGAATTGGCATGAGAATAAGGAAACCGTATACAAGCATAAACTGAGCCTCCTGCATTAAGAGAATATAGCTGGTCACAGCTCTTAGTTTAAGGATTTATGGATGGCTATATTATGTCTCAGCATCTGTTCTGCATCTCAGTATCTGACATGGAGAAGGAATCTCCCACAGTGATTTGAACAAAGACAACACTGCATTCATATATAATATGGCAGATGAAATTTTGGCCCTGAAAACAAATTATTTGTTTGGCTAGCAGGTCCGAAAGTACTCAGGTTTCATGCTTTATATTTTGATTATTTATTATTTTGATTGATTATATTTTATATTTTGAATATTTATTAGAAATTAATAGCTAAATTGGGGTCATTACATGATCTTGTTATCATCTGTACATACTGTGCCAAAATATAATTTTGCATTTTAAATTAAAACAAAGTATGTTTTTCTCCTCATCTCTGCCCAAGTTAGACCTTACTCTTTGTCAGAAGTGTCAAAAACAGCTTTTTGTTGTAAGTGGATCTTAGTTTAGGAAGTCCAACAGACATAAATACTGGAGGATTTTCATTTGAAGATATCTTGCAGAAAGATATCACTTAAAAATAAGCTTTGGTCCTTTTCATGACATTTTCATTTTCATTTCTGAACAAAAATAATCACTTTTACTGACTGAAAAGTAAGTAAAAGCATTCACAAGTGTTGGATCATGTGCACAGAGTTTATTTTATTATATTAATAATCACTATGCTTATAAAAGTACCTGATTTTCTTCAATTCTTGTCTTTTAAAAAATATGTAGATGCAGGTATATATATATAGAGAGAGAGAGATCTTGTTACTGATTAGGTACAAACATCCTGTCTGGTTTCATTCATGACCCATTTAGGTTGGAGAGTAGGAAAATTTTCTTCTCAAGAGTGGTAAGGGATTGGAACGTGCAGTCTGGGGAGGTTGTAGAGTCACTGACCCTGGAGGTGTTCAAGAAATATGGAGATGTGGTGCTGAGTGACATGGTTTATTGGGTGTGGTGATGATGGGCTGGCTGTTGGAATAGATGATCTTACAGATCTTTTATAACCTTAATGATTCCATGATACTGTGATCATTGCCTGACTTGAACACCTAATTTGAAGAAATTGATAAGATTTAACTAGTCAGTCTCTTAAATCAAAAATTCTTCTGTGGAAATAGTGATAGAATGAAAATTTTTCTACTTTGGAGGACAAGCAAAAAAAAAAAGAAAAAAGGTTTTAAGAATCACTTAACTGGGAGCAGAGTGAAACAACCTGAATAATAGATGTTCCTCAGGATGCAGTCTGAGAAATCTGTAATGAAATAAGAGCAATTTATCTTATTTTATTTCCAATGAGAACTGTGAGGAATAGTATCAATGACACCTTACAGTGGGGCATTCCAGCACTCAAAAATGTAACCAAGATCTCTCTCACACAGGGCAGTACCATCAGCTACTAAATGGAGTATTCAAGAGAGAATTCATTCCTAATGATATAAATGGTTCAAATATGTCAATGTGGTGGACTGATTGGGCTCTTGTTTGGAGCAAAGTCTAGATTCTGACATATTGTTTAGTTGTTGCTGTTTGGACGGAATAGCAGATAACAAACTGCTTTCCAAGGAACGGAGAGAAATTGACTCTAATGGGGAATGGAGGGAAGACACATATTGCGTAGTATAAGACAATAAAGCAGACATAATTCATGGAAGAGTAAATTTAATTTCTCAGTCAAAGTTACAATACAAGAAACTATTTGACTTTCAGTAGTTTTGAAATTGCCCATTTCAAGGGTGATAAAGTAGAAACTGCACTGAACAGTTTGTGTTTAATGGAAGCAAACATTTGTGAGGTAATTACTGAAATATTTATTTCTACTGTAACACCACCTCATATTTACTTCATCTAGTGCCAAATTTTACTAAATTGGAAATAATATTTGTGGGAAAAGTACTGAAGTCTAAATGAATGACTAAATAATGATGAATTAGGGTACTGAGAAGCAGCACAGTCAAGAAAGACACAAAATTATTCCACTACAATATTACCTACAGACTCCTTTTGAGTGGCAGTAGGTTATGTGCCGAGGTAAATTTTTTCAATGGCATTTATCAGCAAACAGAAGTTAATGAACCATCTAGTTGTGTGCCTAGTTCTGATCATTAAATTCCTTTCCTCTCATAGTTTTTCAGCCTCAGAAAATGTCCTGTATGTAGCAACATAAATGTTGAAAAGGCAGAATGTTACAAATCTTGTAGGGCGTTCTGAAAACACTGCCCTTTAACAAAGACAGCTCAGTGCCACTACTCTCTGTTCACTGTGTGCTTTGTGTTTCTCTACAAGCTGATTTCTTCACACAGGGGATATTTGAGAATTACCATAAAGTGTGATCTGTTCTTTAACAAGGAACTCCTAAAATAAGGAACTTTCAGTTTCTTTAGTCTGAATCTAAAAAATTTGGAATTTTGGGCATGCCTGGTGTGAAGTTTGCTGCTGCTAAACTATTTTAAATGGTTTACAAATATCTAGTGTACATGGGTATTAACCTCAAAGACAACAATGTAGTTAGAGAGAGGGCTGCACTGCACCTAGAGGCTGAGCTTCCAGCACTTCTCTGATCTCCTATGCTGTTTTATTAGCAACACCTAGACAACCTCAAGTTAGCCCGTCTTCAGGGGTATGTCATTAATGTCTTAAGGATTTTCAGTATCACACTGGGAATGGAAATATTAACAACTAAAAGATTTTCAAGATACACAATTCAGTACAGAGTGCAGTGTCTTTTCCTGCTTCTCTGAACACTGTGAATTGGAACTAACCATTGGAAATGTCCAATGTAAATATTTAAGTTGATTATTCTTATCTTACTCATGCATTAGCTAAAAAGCACAAGAGGTTGCCAAGCAAACAGTCCTGAGGAGCTCTTATTGAAGAACAAGACATTCCAGTTACTGCAATGAAAACACAAACAGGTTTCTCATAACAATTAACTGTAAGAATAGAAACAGTGTGAGCATTCCACTAGACACAAAACAGTACAGTGTGGAAGTGCTTTTCTTCTGAAAAAGAAATCCTTTTTTTCCTGAAAAAAGCATTGATTCCATGTAAGTATTTGTTATCTAAACTAGTCTAAGGTTCACTGTTCATTTCCAATCACAAATATGCTTTTAAATCCCCACAAAATAATCTCTTAGATTAAGTATTTTAATTATTTTTGTAATTTTTACAGTAGAACATTGGTCACTTCTTAATTAAAAATTTGATTTTTGTACAACATAAAGTCATTCTGTCTATCCTTCATTTATGCAAATTGAATGATTTTTAATGTGCTTATTAATTATAAATTTAACATTGAGTTGTGGGTAGACCAAGATTTGCTGTGTGGGGGATGTGGGACTGGATGGTTAAATGTCTGTGGACATGTGACAGAACATGTCTGTCCACAGCTAATGCAAATGGAAAAGACCACTAGATAGTTCTGATAGTTTCTGTTCATCTCTCTATGACTGAAGTATTCATATAACCAGCACGGTCAATGAATGATAAAGACCTTCCATGCAGTGGTATCCCCATGAGTGATCCTGTGCACACCTGTTACTGCTGCTTCTCTGCACATTTTCCTGATAGAGACTGCATGCTTTTGCCTTGGTACAACCTTGCTATAGCCATTGTTATGTAAAAGAACTGACCCATAAATGCAGTCAGATGTCCCCACAGAGTATCTCAATCTTTCTTCATTCCTTCAGTTCTTTTTACCTAGACCCACTGGAAGAAACTTATTCTTACAGACAGATTATATGCAGTTACATGCTTCTAGGTGTCCTTTGTTTCTCTGTCTTCCTTTCCCATGCTATGCATATTTAGTTTAGATTTTCAGTTTGTTGTAAGACAAAATCTGCCTCTCCTCATCAAGAATTCTGCTCAACTCTGTCCTAGTTTATCAACAGAATGTTTTGAATCAATTAATTACTGTTGCTGAAATGCATGCTTGACATGTGAACAATTCTGTAAAAAGAGACTGAAATAAACGGAGACTAGAATGGCTTTCATTGACTCTTGACAAGAAATAAACCAAGATTTAATTTGAAGAAAAAAAAAGTTAACCCTTTCTACACAGGTTTGAAAATTCCAAAATGATAATGATACATACTTTGGAAGTAGAATATACACATAAGTAATTCTAAATTCTGAAAAAAAAAGTCTGCTCCAGGGAAAGGACATTATATGATGTTTTATATTTATGTTTTCACATGTATATGTTCATATGTATATGTTCATACATATGGATATATGTTTTGTGCATATACCTATGTACATTGTACAAGTGTATATAAGAATAATAAGAATATATGTAAGAATAAAGAAAATATTTTGTTAGTTCCCAAAACTAATAGTAATAATCATTTGAGTTAAAAACAGAGGCACTTGTCATTGAAATGCAGTCATTTTGTACTTGCATTCTCCAGGTACAAATGCAGTGTCTGCTACTCTAGATGTATTATCTCTCTTACTCTCTGTCCTAACTTTGAGTTAGTAAACATATTCAAAGAAAGTTACTTCCACAAAGAAATGTCTCTCTACTACATCATTATGTTTCCATTATCTCTTTAGAGCAATAGAGAACTATGTTTTCATTTGGTCTCCGTGTATTTTGATTTCTGCATATAGTTAACAGGTATTTTTTTCCACTTAAAAGGGTATTTATTTTATTATTACCACTTCATGATTCTATAAGTGGTTTGTAACAGTGTTCCTACTAAGTCAGCACCAGAAAGAAGGCATTTAACTCCTCATGCCCCAGTCATAGAAAGATGTACAGCAATTAGAAGAAGTTCATGGAAGAGGCAAAAAAAGTTTGGAGCTCTAAAAGGACTACACATCAGATTTTCTAGCTAAGCAATCACAAAAGAGAAGGAATAATACAATAATCACAGTTTATAGGATATGTGAAAAAATCTAAATGAGAATCACAGGGTTGAAAGGAACCTCATGAGACCATCAAAGCAGTTTCCCTGCAATAGGTTGCGCAGGTAGGCATCCATCTGGGTCTTGAATATCTCCAAAGAAGGAGACTCCACGTCCTCTCTGGACAACCTGTTCCAGTCTCCACACCCTTACTGTATAAAAGTTCTTCCTGCCAGCCAAGCTCTTATAAATGCTCTCCAGGATACACTTGGATTTCTTGGCTACCAGGACACACTATTGGCTCATGGCCAACCTGTTCTCCACCAGGACGCCCAGGTCCATCTCCACGGAGCTCCTCTCCAGCAGGTCATCCCCTAACCTAAACTGATGCATGAGGTTAATCCTCGCCAGGAGAAGGTGACTTTAGGTTTGTTTGTGGTACAAGATGTGCCACAGTGAAAAGTGGAGGAGAAATATTTAAGACAAATTTGAGAGAAAAACAGTTTCTGAAACTTTCTATCAGAATGTAGGTGCAAGAAAAGGAAGCTGAGACAGTGAAAGAGAAAACAATTCATTTCTAATTCATATGCACTAATTTGTGACTTGTGTATGAGACATTACCTCCAGGGTATTCCCCTGAACTGCTGCATAGCCAACACACTGAGGCACACTTTTTCCACTCCTTCCCTTCAGTCTGGAAGGCAATAATTTAGGATATGGTTAAAAATAGCTGGCATCTCAGGTACCTCAACAGATTGGGTGGAGTTTTTTGAATCTAGACACCTAAATTCCATCTACAATGCACCTTGGACACCTAAGTACTAGTTTAGTGCTGCAATAAACACGTTGCAAATTATATACGTCCACAATTACATCATTTCCTACATGCCACATATGCTTTGTATGGTGTGGGGAACGACGAGGAGGAAGACCTTCCCACCCACTTTGCCACTCCTTGCTTGGCTGTACTTGCTCCTCTGTGTGCATCCAAATCTATGTTCCGGGGATGGTGAGCAATGCAATGGTGTAAAATTTCCCCAACAAGCCCACAGAGAATTATGTGAGTGTGATCGAATTTGCAAGGGAAGCTAAAATGTTACAGTAAGTCTACAAGGGAGTAGCAGACCAGCCATCACTATTTTATTGTTTTAAAAATAAGGTATTCCAGAGAATTCACAGACCACAATATTAAGACAAAATATAGAGTTTCAAGTAAGAAATTCCTTAGTTTTTAACTTTCTTCTATATGTAGCCTTTAAAATGTAAAGTTCTTCAAAAGCAAATTTGGAAGTGAAAGAGTTAATGTGAGCAACATTAACAAGGCTTTGGTATTAGGGTATTATTGTATAGTATTATTTCAGGACATTACTGAGTATGAAAGACAAACTGTAAATATTCTGGGTATACCTGATGTTCAGCACAGACACTGCTACACAGATCATCAGATAGCAGTTTATATTCCAACATCGCTACACAGCTGAGAAGCTCTATAACTTGTGAAAGTTTTAAACTACTTCAATAATAATGGATTAGATCGTCCTAGATGATAATTCTTGTATTCTTACTTGTGAATCTGTGTGTGGGCCTAGAGATGATTTGCATAGTACAATCTGTATTATTGCAAGATGGAGCAAGCAAAATGTCTGTTTACTTCATCTCCATTATAGCTCATTCTGTAGCCAAAAGAATAAGGTCAGGCTGCTTCTTTCTGGTTCTCTGCTTAGCTTGCTTTTTGCAGCATCTCATTTGAGGCATTGAAAGTTGTGTATTAAAAGCCTAAAGACTGTCATTAATACCCTTTTCAGCAGGGCTCATTAGCTCAAGAGGGAACCACACTAACAGAAGACACCTAAATTCCTGATGACTTAGCCAATTTCCAGTGTAACCACCACTAGCTGAAGTCTTTCAAGCACCTTAATGTACACCTATCCTCAGTAGTGAGGTAAATAGGAGAGATGAAGAGCTATTCTCTCATTCAAAATTCAAGATGGCATTGCGAATACCGGTACAGGTAAACTTTTCTTCTCTGAGAGATTGCCTTCACTTAGACTATGTGTTGGCATGTAGACTGTGTTGTGCCCTTGATCACACTCAGTCATATCCAGGAAAGTATAATCACAAGCCTTGTGCCAGGAAGATTAATTAATGATTCTGAATGATAAGCTTGAAACTGTACTCTGGCCTTCAGTTTATTATTTTATATTTTTATATATATTTCTGGAAAAAAAATTATTTTTGTTGTTTGGTGTTTTTTTGGTAGTGGTAGTGTTTAACAACAGAGTGAGATGAAAGTCAACATGAGAAAGAGCCGTGTCCCAAGCAAACTTAGCAGTCATTTATATCAACATCTTCAGAAACAGAGGCTGATTTGGTGAGTTACCATTTTTGCATGCGTATCTTCAAGTCATTCATTCTTTATTTGCACATATGAAGTGAATACACATTCCTTAAATACCATTTGGGTGTTTTAGAGTGGCTCTCAAGAGTAGAAAGCGTTCCTCTAAAATATTTGGCCAGTGTCAAAATTTTATTTTATATCAAATATATATCCTCTCAAGGGCACCATAAATATATTTTCGTTTTAGATTTTCTGAAATTTTCTTTAAGTTACTTGGATTTGCCTGTGAGAAACTTACTGCCATGTAATGAGATCCCTATTGTTTTAAAACGTCAGCTTAGTCTCCAGGAATTGTGAAATTCCTTCATGGTTTTGATGAATCACTGTTTAGCTTTATTTAGTGAGCATGCAAAAGAGAAACAGCCTCTAATATTGGGGTATTTTTTCATTCCAAACTGTGTTGGACATATTAGAGTAATATTAGCTGGGGTTATGGTGGAGGAGAGATCTTTGTCACATCACATCTGCTTCCGGACATAATACTGACAGACACACACTGGACTTTTCCTGGGCTGTTACAGTCAAAAAGCAGTTGGAATTCAGGTGCTTTTTAAACCAAGTTTGAGGTTGTCCAAGCAACTCTGAATATGCCTGAGGCTCTACTGGGACTTGCAAAGAGATTTTTCCCACCCTTCACCAGTGGAATTTCAGCATAACCACTGCATGGGTGGCATTACAGATGTCTCTATGCGCGTTGTATTCACATCCATTTTCAGAGAGCCAAGTCTGGTCATTATATCTGACAATGCAACTCTAAAACTTACGGCACTTATGGCTATTATTAGATGTCAAAACTCATGTAAAATGAAGGCAACTGTATTCTAGTTCAGTTAAAGCAAGCAAGTGCCCAAATACTGTATCTGTTTGCTCATGGAAGGTCTTTTGAACTAACAAGTTGCTGTCTATGGGAAGAGGCTATGTTCTCTTTTGTGTAAGAAAATTTTTACTGCCACATGAGTTGGAAAAGATGGATGTAAAGAAACAAAATATCTGAAAGAAACTGGTTACCAATTAAAACTGCATTTTCTTCTTCTATATAGGACAAAGAATAAGCAAACGGGATAATAAGATGAGAATGAGGAGAAATTTACAGATCAAAATACCTAATTTTCTCTGTTAAATTGAGCAAATTACTTGAGGAGGTAATAAACAGAAAATTAAAAAGATGCGAGAGAACAGCTATTCAGCTTTTCCTTATCAGTATGCACGGCAGTGGAGATAAATGCTTACGCTACCCATTGTTCTGGTCCAATTTCCTTTTTGACTGTCCTGGAAAGCACTTAGTAAAACACTGACAATTGATGGAAGTTCAAAGAACAAGCAACTTGATCTTTTTGTTTAAGAAATAAAAATCAAAAAACATTTGAAAATATTAATTTAACTTCCTCCTTGGATCTTTAGGTCATGTTGTGCATGTCCTTGCAATGCAAACACTGAAGAATGTAGAGGCAAATATTTCCTACAGTTGTTACTTAAACAGATAAAAATGTTCGTTTACATCAGGTTTTTGCTGAAATGACTACATGCTTCATCACCATTTCTAGGAATTTGTTTTGTTAATCCAGTAAGGTCTTGGTTCACAATTCAAATGAGAAATTTCAAAGAAAAATGTTACCCTAATGTGTGATCTTGCTGGTAATGCACAGTTGTTCTAGTTCTGATCGCAGTTATATTAAAACTATGCAATAATTTTATCCACGCAAAAGATATTAAAATCGTGGCCAAGGATTTTATAAGTCTCCCAAGTGTATCATGGCTGTTTTCTGAGCTGATAACTTTATCCAGTTTTGTCTCAATTCCTCTCCTGATTTACTTTAAAAAAGCTGCTGAGATTATGAAAATGAAACTGAGTGACAAAGTTGACCCATTTTATAGTATCTTCATAATATGAAATATATCTTTAAAATCTTATGAAAGGACATACTCAGAACTGCTGCATACACTAGAGAAAAAAAGAAATGTGCAGTAACCTTGCCATCTTCTTACAGTCCCAGATAGGGAAATACTTTTTTGTTTTTATTGCATTATATACATGAAAATTTCAGAGATATTTGGTCATGTTTTAGAAAGGAAACTATCTTCTAGTGTCAAAAGCAAACTAGAAACTGGTTAAACATTGTTCTCAATTCTACCTGAGAATTTGACAGCCAATTAAGGAAAACAGCCTAAATTTCATGATCTTACTAACAATCACTATTCCTCTCAAATTTTTCTCAAGCTTCAATTCCCTTCTGCACTCTGACTTGAAATTTTGATGCTATCTTATAGAGTTATTACTTCTTCTTTCACCTTTCTAACACCAATCTTTGCAAGGGCAAAAGGTGAGAAGCCTGAGGAATTAAAAATGGAAATGAAGATTATTTTTCCATCAGATAGCTTAATTAATGAAACAACATATTTGGAAAAGCTGTGAGATCTTGAACTTTGATTGGATTCCTTTCAGAATGCACAGTTTGGTCAGGGAGAATTTTAAATCCTGAGGTGTATGAATAAGTGTTTCATTCTTAAAATAAACAAAGTGTACTTACTTATTTATAAGTGAGAAATACTGTGAGAAGCTGACTATACACTTTCATACCATCTCAATACATGCATAAAGGTTGCCCAACAAGTGGAATTTGTGCAAAAGTTCTTTACAATGTAAGTACAATTGTTACCACACTGAAAATAGTGACCAAGGGATAGGAACACAGATGGCTGTCCAGTATCTCACTGGTAAAGAAAAGAGCACATAAATGCAACAGTGCCTGCTACTGATGGCAAAAATAAATAATACTGTATGCTGTGAAATGACAAGTTATTCATACCTATGCTACTGGTGTTAGCTCAAATACTGTTTTGGCAATTTCTAATCCTGAAACAACATACATGATTAGTGAATTGTGCTTTGTGTAGAAATGGCCCATTCTGAATCTTTTGAGGAACTGAAGATCTGGCTCTATCAGAATATCTCTTGTATGATTTATCATTTTCTACTATTTCTCACTAGAACTATAAGATTAAAGAGGCTGTTATCCCCAGTTTGTGTTAGAACTCAGCAACTGCTGTTGCTGGCCCTTGTCACTACTGGCTTGCAGATGATTCTGTTTGTTAATAGCTTGCTTTTAATATCTCTGTGTCTACCTGTATTTGAAATGAACACTAGCCTACTTTGGCAAAAAATAAAAAAGAAAGAAAAATTTGATTATGCAGAATTAATTTGAAGTTCTGTCTGTATAATAAATACATAATAATTACTTAAAATTACATGCTTTCTTCCCAACAAATGTAGTTACATGAATTAAGAGTTTAGAATGGGATGTGTTCTTCTAAGTTTGCCAACCTTTCTGTACCCAACAACTTGGCTACAGCTGTGCACTATTTTTGCCCAATGCTGACAAATTTAGATTGCATGTTCTTGGTCTGATAGAAGATGGAGTAAATAGTGTAAATCATACGGCTGGTCATGGACAATTTCACTTAAAATATCATAGGCTTTACTAGCCTACTTTTTCCTCTCTTTGTTAATAGGAATTACTGGAAGTTTCTCCAAACCAAAATATCTTTACAGAAATATATCCAAACTTTAAATATCTCAAATTTACTCAGAAAAAGAGCCACAGGCCTACCAGTTTCTTTTCTTGTGGCCTGGCTTAGGCCTAGACACAAAGTCTCCTAGATGGTAATAATGCACAATATTACTGTTGAATTATTTCAGTTACTTCTTCGAGGATATAGGCACTTCTGCATAGCCTAGCCTAAATTAAAAGCAGGTCAGAACTTGTCTTTGGCAGAGCTGTTGAGTTTGGTAGAACATAAAGAGGGGCAAGGTTGTAAATGTCATAGTCTTTCCTCAGTTACATAATGAATGCACGTATCTTTAAAAGACAGTATTAGGAAAAGATGCATGAAGTCAGTATGTATGTAGCATGAGTGTATGTAGAGAGAGGATCAATTACTGTGTGCTACAGAACTGTATGACTTTTAGAGTAGAGGCTGAAATTTTTGTCTCAAAGGGCAGCATACATCAAGAATTTCATCTAAAGTTCTCAACTTTGCATTTTTTTTGCAATGGTGGGTAATGTAAGGTCTTATTAGAAGAGACTAGATTTTAGAACCTAGATACAAGTCACAGTATGTGCAAAGTATGCTCCATTATATCATTCAGTTACCATAATGAATAGCTAAAGAGTTAATGTCACACTTAGAAAAAATTCCATGTTGTTTTTTCCAGTTATTTTTTAAAATAAGCATTTATTTGGCTTCTCTTCACAAATAAATTCTCTGGTGATTCTAAGGTGGAAAAATTCACCATACAGCAAAGAGTGAGCCAAATTTTTCTTACTATTGATTCTGTAAAGTAACTGATTGCTTTAGTAGCTCCATCTGATCCAGTTAATTTGGAGCTAAAATGTAAAGGGAAAACAAAGCTTCATCATTAATCTTTGCCTTGAGCTTGATCCTGAATTCCTCAAGTCCCTTCTTGCCTCATTCATTTCAACCTGAATATCTGGAACAATATTATACTGACCTATTCCACTTCTCAAGCAACTAAATATTTCAGGGATTCAATGATATATTTATCCTTTTTCTACTCTGATACAGTCAGTGCTGCTATTATGGAAGATTATTTTGATCAACTGACTAAATTTCTCATCCTGAATGCAGACCAGCAAGAGTAGAAAAGCCCTTTTCTTAGTAAAAGTTTATACCATCAAAGCTGTTAGGGATATTGATAAGAACTTATGGGACATATGAAATGCCAGGTATCTGTTTTAGTGAGTAATCAAAAAATTAGTTCTTAAGGAAATAGCTGGAAATAGCTCACTGATAAAAGAACGTGTAAGTTGGGTTGTGCAATGTGGATTTGCAAATGAGTAAGATAATTTATGTTTTAAGGGATTAAAATGTGAACTCATTTGTTGTGTAATGATGTCTGTCATAGCATTTCTATGTTCTACATAGCAATTTTTAGGTTTATTGTTAATAACGTGGAGAATTACAGCTTTATGATCCAGTGATTTCCTGGTGTGGGGACCCTGCTTTGGCAGGGGGGTTGGACTCGATGATCTCTGGAGGTCCCTTCCAACCACTACAATTCTGTGATTCTGTGATTCTGTGATGATAAGCAGAAGAGCAGAGAGAAAAAAAAAAAAAAAAAAAAAAAAAGAGGATTAAAAAAAAAACTGGTTCAGTTCTTTATGAAAACAAAGCCAAGATTTGTGACAAATGCAGATAGAGTGGCAGAAAGAATGGAAAGAGGTTAGAGGAGCTTGGGAGTGTCAGTCTTGCAACGAATGGAGGTTACTGTGGGTACTGCATGCATGGCTATTATCCCATTACTATGAGATACTAATTTCACAAAAAGCACATCTTGTTTCTAAGTTCCCAAGTCAAGATGAGCCTTATCTCTCTTGGGCTGTGCAAGAGTTCTATGGTTAGAGAAAATCTGTCTGAATTTCTTATTTTCATTTCAATACTTCTGCCCCTAGAGGTATTTCATGTTCAGTGAGAGATGTGCAGTACAGAAAAGCCTTCCGCCAGTGCGTAAGCTAAACATTTCCAATTCATTCCAAAAAAATTATTTTCCAAATGGAGAAACTAATATGAAAGGTCTAGGAGAGGTGCAAGAAACATTTCCACGCTTAGTGTTTGAAGAGTTCATGCAGAAGAAATGTGGCGCAAAGCACTCAGTAATTTCCAAGTATGCAACAATCAGGAGCAGATGAAAAGCTAGGACGTATTAATGAAGAAGTAACTGAAAAGTGACTGTCCAGTCTCAGCCCGGTCAAGAAAGACATCAACTGGAGCAAGATCAGTGGAGAGTGACCACAATATTTAGGAGAATGAGGCAAAAGGCATATGAGGACAGTCTGGGAGCTTGAGTGCAGTATATTGCAGCGCTCATTCAAGTTATGGCAAATAATATTATGCATTTTGATACACCTAAACATTGTACTGTGAACAGCAAAAAATATGTAGTCATGTTTTCCATTTTAATGAAGGAATTTGAGATTATGTTTAAGATTGCATAAAAGACCTGTAGGTTTTGTTGAGTGCAGGCTCTTGTTTGTTGCCAGCAACAATGCATAGCTCATGGTGGTGAATGCGCTGAGAAACAGTGTTTTGTAGCGAAGGCACTGATCTATCAAGTAGAGTTGTATCTATTGTAGTTTCCAAGGAAATAAACACGAGGCATTACTTTCAGAGCAATGTATACGAGTCCCAAGACAATTCCTCTTCACTGTGAGAAGTGAGACCCAGACACACCAAACAGTTGGACACATGTGGCATAAAGAATAAATGTATGTCTCAGATGCTTATTTACATTTTACACACCTCCATTATTATGATATAACTATTTTATAGCTGTATTTGGAAAGGGCTCTTAATGATTGCTGTTTATCTTCCAGACAAAATATTGCATGATGTTCTTCTGAGCTGTAGAGCCTGTATAGAAGACTGACTGGCAGCTTTCAGAGGACACAATGTATTTATTACAACATAGTATATATTATATAACTTGTCATTTGTCCCACAAAGAAAACTAGGTTAAACTTAGATAGGTGTTAACAGATACCACATTTTGTAATTGAATTTTAGGTAACAAACCATGTCCTCCATTTAGTATGGAAGCAAAAAAAAAAAAAAAAAAAAAAAAAAAAGCCATCGCTCAGGTAGCATTTCACTTTGAGAACATTGATTTCTACTTTAAAAAATTCTTTCTGAAGTGGAAGGGAAGCCAGATTCTTCCTGCACTTCTTAACATAGAAACACACAACACCAGAAATACAGATGGATATGTGGAAAAAAAGATGCAGACATGAACGTATTTATTATATTACAAATAGTAGTAATTAATTCTGCTATTCTATAAGGATCCTAAAATTGCTTACAAACACCAGTTGCATCTCACACATCATTAGGGCCTTCCTCAAATATGTCCTGATTTGTGAATATACTTCTGACTGATGTATTTAGAAACATATATAATAGCCTTGTCCTTATTACATTGCTAGAGAATTCTGTAATTATTATTCTTGAATTATCTTACAGCAAGATATAGGATGGAAAAATTGGTACGATTGGCAAAAATATTTGAAATTGTTATTGCAGATCCCAAATGAATCCACTACACAAAACACATGAAACTGCCTTTCACTGTGTGAACTAATCATATCCTGAGGGAAATTATTTGGTTCTCATTCAGATTACACCGGTTCATATTTCACTGTAAATTTTGGAGTTAGAAAATATGATTCTTCTGCCACTAATGGAGTAATTATCTGAAAGATAATTACTTGAAACAAAACAATCTTTGAGGTCCTTTTCAACCCAGACCATTCTATGATTCTATCCCTTAACTACATGTAAATTGGTTGTATGTCTAAACATTTCTGGAAATATTCCTATTTCCTCATCATCCCCAAGGCTGAAGTAAATGGCAATCTAAAAAATGAAAAGGAGTCCTGTTACAAAAGTTGTCATTATATGGTTAATATCTAAATAGTGCAATATAATTCATGTGCCAGACCAAGTAATATTTTATGCATCATATCAGGAAACTTCAAATCACATCTCAGCTATTCCCAAGAGTTTCAGATGCAGCTTGAGTTAATAAAATGCTTGCACAAAAGTACAATAGAAAAATTAATGTAATCTGATTTGATCACTGACCGTTGAGTGTGAAAAGCCGTGAGAAGTAATGACATATCAACACCTCACACAAGGAAGAGGCTGACAACCAGGGGGTACTGGAATTCTTTTTTGACCTGCTGCGATTGAAGCCTTTAACAATTGTCTGAATATAGTGAAGAGAATATTAATTCTCAAAAGGGAATATTCTTTCCTCCAGCTGCCTACACATCATTTATCAAAAAAAACCAGCATACTGGGAAAGTATAAGCTAATCTAATTTTTATTTAAAAACAAACAAACAAATAAAACTTCTATCAGATATTCAAATGGATGTGCTATTTGGCAGCTTAACATGAAGAGCCAAGAGCTATTTAGTGTGCATAGAGTACGTTAAGGGGTAGCTCGCAGATGGCAAAAAATACTAGCAAGAGGCAAGAATATTGTGTATGTCTCTAAACACATCAGTCAGGAGTATATTCACAAATCAGAACACATTTGAGGAAGAACCTAACAATTTGAATTCAGTTGAATGATTCTAAAATTAACATCATCAGATAATGACTAATGACATCCTGAGAAACTACAACTATTTGTAAGGAGTAAGCAAAACAGATTACAGGTTAGAGTACAAGTAAATTATCTGTGTAAGAGTCTTTTGTATGTTAATGGATGAAAGTACTGAACAATCAAAGTAGACTATAAGAATTCCTGTGTTACTGGTCTTCTTAAGTCAGTGTAACAAGGTTTTTTATATTTTTAAGTATACTATAGAGGGAAAACAGTAAGAAGTTCAGAACGCATGAAAGAGTAGAAGATATCCTGATTATATTTTGTGCTAAATGGCAACAAATTACTTTAAAAGAAAAAATGCTTAAGTGCTGCTCCTGGTAGTCAGGATCAATATCTTCTGCACAATAGAATACACAAATTTAGTGTGGGATTGAAATGCTACTCTAAAACAAATCACATTATAGTGATTCAATGCCTGAATTAAACTTAGTGAAAAACAGCTGTGTATTGGTTTTGGTCTGGTATTCCCTGATTCTGTGAATAATAAAAATACTTCAGGCAGATCATTAGATTACCTGTTTAACTGCTGCAGCCACTTTAACTCTTCTTCTGTAGAGAAATGACTCACACCTCACCACAAGGAGTCACTAACTGAACCTGTACAGTAGAAATTATCTGTTGAATACAATGTTCAGAAAATGTTCGGACCACTGTCCTTTTCTCCTTTCTTACACAGAGAGCAGGATGGTATGCTAACACATCTCTGAAGCTTTTGTAGAAAAAGAACTAAATTACGTAGATACAGAAATGCTATTCATCACCTGGAGCTCTTTTGTACTTAGGTGATAGGAAAAGTATTGATATAATTTAATTGTCATGTGCAAAAGTGTTAATGATAGCTTTTTTATATATGTGTGTATGCGTATATATGTATACATAGACAAAGGGTATGGATAACACAAAATATTTTAAGTTTTCCTCATGCATGACTGAGGCACAGTAGTTCAAAGTGAACTTCTGAATGCTTTTCATTGACCAAGCACAAATGTATTCCTCGCATTTGTCTGAAAATCACCTTTGTTTAGTGCTTCAGGGTGATTCTCTTACCTATTTTATTATGTAAGTTAACTATCTTCGAACTGTGGCTTGTCCAAAGCTGCTAGAGGTATCTCTACAGAGTGCAGAGTGGATCACCATCTCAGGTCAGAATGAGGAGTAAGGATAGAGCTTAGTAATGCCAAACACCTTCCAGTACTCACTGATCTGTTATTTAGATCACTCAAGAAAAACACATAGCATGGACAAATAAGGACTACTGAGAAGTAAATATTCCATTACCTTCTTCACTGACAGGTCACTGTGGCTGATTCTAGGGGCTGTAGAACAAGCTTTGTCATTACTACCCCTCTGCTGTCAAGCCTCTGAGGGTCAGCAGAGCAAAGAAGTCTTGCATGCCTGAAACTAAAGCATCTTCCCCAAACTTCTACACAACATGCTCAACTGTGCCTTTGCAATCCATGTCAAATGCCTGTAGCTGGCATATGCAGCAGATTTTCATTTTGTTTGAATATTGGCTGATTTCCATTCAGATAAAAAAAATTTATTCCTTTTGTTGTTTCTTTGTCAGGATCCTGTAAAGGTTTTGATTGCATTTGTGCTATTCTAAGACTTAATTCTAGCAGTAGCAAACAACAGCACTTTAATCGTCACCCTCTCAACACTTCCCATCAAAGAAGACTAACATCCCTAGCCATGACCTGTGCCAGGCTGTAAAACAGAATGTAGACATAGCCAGACTTTAAAAATAACTGTAAAACAGCATTGCAAATGCCCAGCTAGCATGTCAACGACAACTATGAAATAGGCAATGCCCAACCATCATTGCTATTTCAGTCAGAAATTCATTTGGGAATTGTTTGAGCTGCCATCCTCCTCTATATAATCTGAATTTTAATATAGTCAGATTGAATTATTATCACTTTAAAAATCTTGAAGAAATAAGGAAAGGGAAGGGTGGCACTACACTTCCCCTGTACTCCATTATAGTTACCAGGAGAAGGAAACCCAGCAATTTGCACACCACCCGTATTCCCTATAAATAGGAATCAAATGATAAAAATTGAAGGAAGCAGATTTATGAGACTTGCATATATTACCTACGTAAAATTACAGGCAAATTTTAATGTGCTCTAATTATGGTTTAGGAGCTGAATTTTATGGAGACCTTTCATCCAGTCTGTCTTATGGGTAAGCAAAGTTCAGTCGCTATCAGCTGGGCCCACATTTTTCTATTAGCATTTCATTATCCATTCAAGCTCAAGCACAGTGAATGTTCACTGGACATTTCCCTAGGGTCAGTATATGTATCTAAGTGAATTACACATGTAAATATCACTATAATAAAGTGCAGATTCAAAACAATACCTACAAATCAGGAAGACATTTTGAGCAATCTGGACCATAAAAGTATAAGGATAGTGTTGACAATTGTATGAACCAGAAAATAAACTGGAACACAAGGCAACAACATACCTTACTATTATGTCATTTTCCACTGGACATTAACTTAGTTTTCTCTTTATTTCATTTTGTCATTTGTTAGCAGCATACAAGATCTTACTGCAAGAATATCAATATAATAATAATTTTAAAAAGTGTTTCCCATCAGCAGACAAATAAAATTCAGCAAAGAGAAAAATAATGGAGTCAGACCACAAATAAATATGATTTGCTTGAAGGCCCATTAAATTTTTCCTCTGGGAAAGAGAAAAAATCTCCTATCCAACCAAATGCTCTTAAAAATCAATAGTTATTAATATTTTATGCCTGAACCACAAATATGAGCGGCACTCAAGATTGGTGACACTACAGCAATAAAATTTTGGTGTTTGTCTTACACTGGTGATGCATGAGCTTAGTTCTGCTTAGTATTGAATTTGGAAAACATGCCACCTATACTAACAGAAAATGAAAATATTGGCATTTTGAGTAAGTGTTGTAATCACTCACCTTTTAAAATATGCTTAGGCTAAAAATATGCTGAGTCATATTAGGGAAGTAGACTCCTAGTTCCTCCACACAAATGAGGAAATGAAGAATGTGCTAGTTTGAAGTGGCTAGCTAAAGTCACTTAGCAAATTGATTTCAAAACTGGGATGACAAACCTCTTCATGAGTTACCACTTCGAGAATTAACCAAACTCAAATGACTTCCAAGGATTTGTGGAGCCTCCAGATAGGTGTTTGTGTTGAATACTTAAGGGATACAGTTAAAAATAAGTATCAATCTAAAGTAACTCTCTTCTTCTGGATTAATACTGTAGTAAGGTCTTTCCTCATGCTGAAGTATACAAGTGGATCTTATCTGCTAATGTTCATCTGTTAGTAAACAGCTGATGACTTTTCACAGGTCATAATACATACCTGTTTATCGTGAGGTCATATCTATGATCTACCACACAGTTATTCCTCTATGCAGATCTCCATTTTCTCTGACAATGAAATGAGTAGAGAACAGAACAATCACTGAAATTTCAATCATCAGACCATTCAATTAATCTACAAATCAAAGACTGGATTCTTCTAAGCCAACTTCAGCTGTCTATAATAACTTATCAAAACTTAATTAGTCCTCTGCACTCTTCTTAAGTCATTGAAAAGACATAGCTGCTGAGAACAATTCACATTTCCTATCTCGCACACCAATTTTAGTGTGGAAATAAACACACTATGGAAATCTCTCTCTCTTGAGAATAGATGGTCTATAGACAACAAATTTAAGAAGATATAAACAAGCATGGCTGAAATTTGTTAGGCAAGTTCTATGCTAGTTAAAAGATACCAGTTAGGCTGTTTAGATGTCACTCATATGTAGATTTCTATGTTCAGTTAGATGTCTTATATATCTAATAGAAGGCTGTGACCCCACCTTAAAGTAATAATTGTCCCCTATTTTATTTTCCCATATTGTTTGTTACGAGCTTCCCCTGCTTTCTGCCGTTTCTTTACTAATGAGGAGACTGTAGTCTTTTCCTGTCTGGAACCGTATTACACACCTTTTCCAGAAGGTGTTCTGAAAACCTGTCCTGAAATTGTGAGTATTCCCACATTACCACAAAACTCAAAGACAGTGAAAATCACACTAACATATCATGTTACTAATTATAAGAGGTATAATAAATATTCAGTTCAATGTTAACTTATCTCATATTACTGCTTGTGATACAATAGCAAACCATTCCATAATGGTTTAAGAGTGAAAGATTCTGAGCCACTATAGCAAGCTTCTTACTCATTATCTCGATTCAGACCATGGATCACTGCTTCAATTTTATTGGCACTTCCTACTCCAATAAAAGGTTATAATATATATAATAATACGATATTGTAGGAATATTTTATAGCTACCTTTGTAATCTATATTCGGCACTGGTTTATCTATACTACATTTATGCTCAAAATTATTTGTTTCACTTATAAGTATTAGAAATAGTAATGAATAAGTTTATAGTGACAATTGAAAGTCATTTAATATAGTATTTGAATACATTCAAAAGAAATGCTAGAGAAGATTTTGTATATGAGTAGGTAGGATAGTGCAATCTTTTTGGTCTGTACACTGAAATCAAAACAAAACCAAAGCTGTAAATCACTACTAAACACTTCCTGCTAAACATTTCATAGTCCATCTGGAACTAAGTAACAAATTGAAAATTACCACCTTATTCATTGTTATTTTATGTCTCTTTAATTTTACATTTATAAGAATATTTTTTTTATCAGTCTAGTGTGCTGAAGTAAATTAAACAGGCTGTGAATTAATTTCATATGGACAAAGCTAAATTGACAGTTAGGTGTAAAATGTGTGTGATATCCAACAGAAAATATTGATATATATATACTTTTAAGAAATTTTAGGAGGTGACTTTTTTAAAGAGTTTGTTCTCTTCCTAACACTATCGTAACTCTGGCATAATTGGATACTGTATGTGTCTTAATTCCATGAGTCAATATGATGCACTGTTTCACTGCCAGTTATTACACACAGTAACACTTTGAACTTTCACATGCCTATATTTATTCAACAGATGGCAGAGCTTGTGAGAGGATCAAACATCTTCCTGACAAGAGAGCAGCTCATTTTGTGCAAGGAAACTGCCAGGTATATTTACTGGATGGTAAACAAACTGATGGCCTGCTTCTTTTCCCAGGAGGAATTAGCTGCATGCAGCAGCCACAAAGAGGGCAGGGAGACATGAGCTGCTGAATCCTGCAAGCCTTTATTCAGTACCTAGTAACAAAACATGGAAAGTATTTTGCATAGAGTGCAAATTTATTCTAAGACTAAAAGTTCACCTTCAAAAACTATAAGTATCATCTGGATAATAAACACTTACAGAAACATTTTCTTAAATATTGTAGAGAATGAGAATATTTCTGCAGTTTTCTGTGTGAATCTACATGTTCAGAGCATTTGTTTAAATAGTTCCTAAGACAACTCCAACTTGTCTTTTTGGTGTCATTGGAATGTAAATGCCAAATATCAAGCACTATGGCAGTCCTATGTCACTGAGTGAGAAGATGCACTTTAAGATAATTAAGAACAGTATTACTGGAACTTCATAGCTTTAACTGAACATTTATTTACTTATTTATTTTCATCAGAGCATATTGTTTTCATTTCTGATAGCTTCTCTAGGATCCTCTATAGCAGATCATACCCCAGCAGCTCACCTTTCAGAAAAGATCAGACCTAGCTCTGTACTTGTTTGCGCCATCTTTCAAGTGGGGTAGCACAGCATTCACCAACTTCCACATCTCTAGATTTCAAGTTGAATGAAGTAATGCTGAAAATACAGCATGAATTACTGAAATCAATGTGAGTTATTGAAACACGGAATCAGGGGAAAGTCCAGTAGGAAGTCTTTTATAACAGCAGCAGAGACTGCTTTTTAAAGTGCCCTTGGAAACAGAAATATGTGCACTGTTGCCCAGGTGACAAAATCCAAGTAGTTAGTGCCTATGGTGAAAATAAAACTGATATTGCCTGTTCACTGTGGAATGGCTTGTATTAGTGACACTAAGAGCTATCATTTTCATTATAAGAAATAATGGTTATTTGTGTATGTGTGTGCTATTCATTGTTGGGACTGAGCAGTTATGAATGCAGAGCTTCTTCAAGAAAAGTATTTTTAAATGAAGTTAATCTTACTGTCTACAGATGATTCTGTGTAAGTTCCACTATTTCTTTCTCACATTTTTGCAATATGGAAGAAAATAAGACATTCTCAGGTGGGACCTTACTTTGCCTTGATGATTATGTCCCCGAAGGAGATCAGGAGATATTTGTTCTCTTAACTTGAACTTTAATTTCTCTGGTGGTTTTTCAAATGTTACAGAATCATAGAATCACCAAGGTTGGAAAAGACCTCTTAGATCATCCAGTCCAACTGCCCACCTATCACTAAGACCTCTGATATAACACAAGCCACAGGACACCAGAGTGGAAAGTGTACCAGAAGGAATGTTGAGACTATTCAGTCCTTTATCCTGCTCTGAGAATCCCTAAATCACTTTCAAGATATACTTATATAGTTTGTACTTATAAGCTATCACCAATAACTTTTCTCATATCTTTAAATTCAGTCTTTTTCCATATCATAAATCATCCCTTGATAATTTATTGCTATTGTTTAAGCCAACTGGTATTTGTCCTCTTAACTACAGAGACAAATCTGACCGTTTTCTATTTTTCAGTTGTATTTACATTTCACATTTGAAGTTATTCTCTTTCCCTTGAGGACTTTTTACTATTACAACTCAGATCTTGCTTTAAAGAGAACCACTTATAAAGGGTCCAGTCTTGATAAGTTACTCCATTAGTTCTTTACACTTCTTGTGAATCAGATGCTAAAAGTTTTTAAATTCTCTCTACTTTCAATTTTGTTACAAAAAGTAATTCTGCTTTTTTCACACCCTTCTAAGGATAAGCCTACTGAGAAAATAAACACTTTAGGAGTACAGAAAAATGTACTCATGACATTAGAACAGGTCTCCAGGCTTCCTCATTATGCAAACATTAAGAACAGTCTATCCTTTTAACACAGGCTGGGATTAAAAAATAACAAAAATAACAAATATTATGTAGCTCACAACTGTGAAAGATGCTGCCATTGGTCACCAATATCACGCTGATTACAAGCAGGTTCTCAGAAAACGCACTCAGCAGTTCCTACCTTTTTCCTGGAAATATGCCTTCTGACTGCCATACACTTCTATCATCATCATGATTTGACTGACATCTGAGATCTGTAATGGCACAACAGGTGATATAATGCATCTCATAAAGCTATCTAATCCTTTATTGAATTACAAGTGAATTCCAATGTTCTTCAAACATTCAAGATTCATTTCTCTTTTAATTAGAGTCTGTTCTGATATAGCTACCTGCATAATGTTATTTATCTACTATGGCTGCTTTCTATCTCAGCTTATTATTATTTATTATTATGTTATTATAATGCAAACTCATCTCAGTTATGGAAGATACAGTCTTCTTATTAAGAAGTTTATAAAACCAGTATCTAATTCATGTTCAGTGGAAGCATGTACACAAATACTTTTTAAATTTTTTTTTTAAAACTCCATGTTTTGGAGCTCGTATATATTTACTATCCTTATTTTACACATGTGAAAAGCCTATGGACTTCAGTGGGAGACCCAAGTGTGCAAGAATTGGTATTTGGAGTTCATTAAGTAGACATAGCATTTATTGCTTTGAAGTGAAGTCCACTCTTGCATTCGCACACAGTATGAGGGTAACATATGCACATGTTGTAGTGGAGGTTCTGCTCTTGCTTCATTTTAGACACTGACTGGGCAACAATCCAAAATATTCCTTATGAAGATGTATTAAATGTAATGGTTTTGAACAAAAAAGGCTATTGCACGGGGTCAGATAAATGTGAAACAGTTCTGCTGGGTACAAGAGCACTAAGAATAAAAAGTGCAAACTAATTTTTCCTTGGCAGCAAACATTATTCAGTACAAAATTTTAGCTTTCTGAGACTCAAAAGATGTGTTCAATTGAGATGGAATATATGTTCGTTTTTTCTAAAGCTGGCAGGGGCATATATGTGTCAGTTTTTGTTAAGAATAATTTCCCTCAGGATCTTTGGCTTAGGTTAACCTTCAGACCTGCACTGACCCGTTCCAAGGCACCAGGGTTTCTTTCTGTGTGTTGTTCCATGGATAAATGTACCTGCCAAAACCTAAGCATCTTCAGAGGACTACGGTGAATGAATATCTGAGCAGTTCTCAAGTGTAAGAAATGTGCTCTACAAACTGCATTCAGAAATTTTCCTCCTCCCTTACCCCTGAAATGGTTTATTTCCACAGAGTGAATGAGATGAATACTTAGGTGAGTAGTAATGATATTTAAAATGATTGTCCTCAAAGTCAAAATGTTCCTTTCTGAAGAACCATGTTGCTCTGTGTATGTTTAATCCCAGTTCTCCCTCTGAAAAGTTATGCATGCAATTGACAAAGCAAGCCCTGGAAGTTCTTGAAATACATGAAAAATAAATCCAATCAGATGACAAAATACCATAACAATATGCATATCACATAGTCCCTCTGGGCAAAATGCTGTTTTTTCAGTTAGGAGGGAAGTTCAGTTAGACTTCAGGAAGACTTTAAGTCCTGTTAGTGCACTGGCCAGGATGCACATCTGAGCTCTGCTCCATTCCTTTCTGATGCTATAGGCCACCCATCTTCTTAAGAGTTAATTTTGTTCCCAGTTCAAATATAACAAATAATTTCAGCGTTAGGTCACTTTTGGCAAGCAGAAGAGTACTGCTAGGAGTAAGGAAGTTTCCAGGGAAAAGCAGAGACTGAAATAATATTCAAGGATCCTTCAGCCCCAAAATCTTGAGGTTATTGTAACATAACATTCTGGTTCCACAATCCACTGATGTTAGTAAGAATGCTGAAATGTTTTGATTTGAAGGCTCTGTTGGAAAGGCTGTGTTGGAAATTCACTTCAGTTCTGCACCCGTGAGCTCAGAAATACATTTGCAATATGTATTTTTCTCCTAGAACGCTTTAATGACAGTCTTATTATCTTTCCCTTCTAAGGGAAATCAAATGATTAGTTCTTTGTGAAGAACTATCAAATTGGGATTTTGCTGGAAGACCAAATAAGGAATTACCATCTCACTGATTTGCAATAAACTATACTACAATAATAATAGGTAATGGTCAGCAATTTGAAACCCTAACATGGACAAAATTTTTTAAGCATATCATTCACAGTGAGGTTTATCTATTGAGACTCTACTGGTATCAGTACAAATTTGATAAAATATTTTTCAATTACGCATTTGTAAGTTGGAGAGTTCCTCTGACAGTGTAAACTAAGTTACGTATACTGATCCTCTTGCTGGGTTATAGGAAAGTAATTTCAGAAGCTGTATGTATTAATTGGTAGCTAAAAAGCAGGCTATCCAACTCCGTTTGTCTTTTGAATGACTTGTATACAGAAAGTAACCCACAAATGGGGGAAATCTGGTGTTTATCGTCAATAGTTTGCACACCAAATCTGAAAATCATTCCTACAAATGTACTGTTTCTATTAACCATGATTTACTCTTATCTTCATTTTACTGGTGTCACTGCATCTTTGGACTTTCTTGTGTGTTTCAAAGGTTTTCTATATTCTATAGTGTGATATATCAGTGGCCAAACTGCAGCTAAACAAACATCCTCAGATATGTGAACAGGTCATGACAGCAAAGTACAAAATGGCACTTATGTATACTACTGGGTTTAAAGGAAGATACCTTCTTAGGAGAAGAAAATACAGAGCATGTCTATGTGGACAGAAGATGGCTATCACTCCCTTGTTCTGTCCATGGCTTGAGGTCACTAAAATGTTATGCTGGTTACTGTTCCCACTAGACTTGGGGCCAGATCTTCCTAATGTACTCTATCCAAAAGAGCCTTCAGAGGGATCACAGATCTCTAAAGTTCACCCTGCTTCCCTGATTTCTTTCTTCTGTGTCTGTCATATGGACCCCATTAGTAATCAAGGAACAAGATCAGTAAGTGCTTTCAAATAAGCCTTTATACAGGTATTGAAAGTTAATGTCCTTCAATCTGGTGTTCTGGACTCTATTCCTATATCACCACATTTTTCTAAGAAGGATTGCTTATCCAATAACCAGCACCGTTCAGAGCTAGTTTGCATCTTCTATTGCTACTAATGGACAGCATTCTTAAAAACCTCACTTACCTGTCTCTCACGGCAACTTTGCTAGTTCTTATTTTTGCATATGATATGATTCCCTCATAAAATGTAGAATGTGTAAACTGATACAAGTTAGCTTCCAAACCACCCTACAGAGCCAAAGGAGAAAGCCATGTATCTCCATAAATTCATACATCCCACCCATCTTATGCAGTTGTCTCAATTTCCTGGAGAAGACCATATTTCAACCTCAGTTGTAAAGAAAGGTTATAACTCTTGGCTTAGTCTAGGCACCTAACTTAGAGGTGGCTAAAATCTGTTCTGATAAATCCCACTCTATGGCCAGAAAACACATTGTACTATAATGTTCCTAATCCAGAACTATGCAGATGCATTTCCACAGAATCAATATATGAAAATAAGCCATGCCTCATTCTAATGCAATTTGTGTGAAATAATCAAATAATAAAATGTTTAGCATTATATGTTTTTTTTTACTACTGTATCTGTCCAGTGCTGCAAATGTTAGTCATAATATCAAGGGGAGCTAGGATATGGAAGGAGTTGGCTCAGAGGAATTGGACTGTGATACTGAAAAGTCCTCAGATGATGTTGAATAGTAAGTAAATAAAAACTAAATGAAATTTTAATTCAATGAAAATTAAGTGAAAACTAGTCTATTTAAATAGAAAGCTCATTTTCAGTCAGTCCTTTTGAAGTATTGTCTTTAGTATAAGCTACAGAGGACTGGGTCAGACCTAGCCACACTGGGGAAATGTGCAAAACATTATATGACTAGAGGACAGGCAAACAAAATGACACTTGTATGTGACGTGCTTTCAGGTGCACTAGGACTACATGTCTTATTAGCCCCCACTCTCCTCTTTAGCTTCATTCAGTTGGCACCAACATCACACTCTTTTAAAGAAGGGGAGCATTTTTCCTTTACCAGAATAGCCTCACTGATTTAGGACTCTAATTCAGTGAGAATTGAGTAGCTGTTTACTGTGCATCCCATCCAAGGACTGGAGGACATGTATCAGAGTTGTGACACTAAGTTGACAATGCTCTAATTTTGAACTGGATTAACTGACAGTTTCACAAATAAACTGTTCTCAGAACTTTCCAGTTTCTGCACAAAAAAAGAAAAAAGAAAAAAAAAGAAAGCTACTAAAAATCTGTGCTCCTTGACAAATCTTACATTAGAATTGTCTTAGTTGATTTGTGGATCCTTTCCCCATTTACTCAGTAGGTAAGTAGAGTACACCAAGCAAGGTACTTCTGGAATGGATTCTAACTGAACTGCCTAAGCAGCTTATTGCTATCCAGGAAGGTGCTGAAAGAGATACAGAGAGTGTAACAAGCAGTCTTATTTCACACTATTTTGGCTTAATGGGCAGCTGCAGATTGGAGAGTGAGCCATGGGACTGCATTTGCAAGTGTGTTTACAGATACAGTATTGATTTCCTTGCTCACTAAGAGCATTTCTGTACTGCCACTGCTTGCAATAAACAACCCTGCTAGAGCCTATATGGATGTGAAGACATAATACATTATTTAACAGAAGCTGATCAATATAAAACAAGCATTCCCTTTGTTACAGGAGTGTTATTGACAGAATGCTTCTCCCTTTTAATTTTTTATTATTTTGCATTGATTGCTGCAGTCCTTTATAGTCTTCAACAGAGTACACTGAGCCAAGCCTAGCCATAAATTTCACTTTTTATATAAAAACAAATTGCCCCATTTTAGAACAGAATTAATTTGGAAGAGTATCCAGCATTCTAAGAAATCAATAGAATAACCATTAACTTCAATGGAAGAAAACTCAAGCCTCTGATCAAATATAAAAAATCAGTCAATTTAACTGTCTCTGGAATAAAAGGTCAATATCCAAAATAACCCTTCCCATTCCCAAATAAGACCTTCACTTAAGAGTTCAACTGGAAAGAGTGTGTGGAAGTTGCTAATAGATCTTTGCTATCAGTAATTTTAAAGAATATTTTCTACTATGTGTTTCAGATTTGACCTGCAGTTTTACTGTTCTGGTTATGGTTGTGATAGAGTTAATTTTCTTCATAGTGGCTGACATGGTGTTATGTTTTGGATTCAGAAAAACAACCTTGGTGTTTTAGTGGTTTACCTGAGCAGCATTATACCAAGTCATGAACTTTTCAGCTTCTCATACTACCCTGGCCTGTACCCAGCAGTACAGATGTTGAACAAGACACTGGGAGGGGTCAGAACTAGGATATCTGGCCCAAACTGGCCAAAGAAATATTCCATGCCATATAACATCATTCTGAACAAACTCAGAGGAGTTGGCCAGGGAGCCTGCCATTTTGGGGGGACAGGCTGAACATCAGTTGATAAGTGGTGAGAAATTGCATTATACATCATTTGTTTTATGTATTCTTTTCTGTCCTGTAGAACTGTCTTTGTCTTACCCATCAATTTTATCTTTCTTTCCTGATTCTCTCCTCCACACCACTGAGAGGGAGCAAGAGAACTGTTGTGTCCTACTTACTGCAATGTCAAGTTAAACCCCAACATCTATTAATGCCATGCTTGCAATACTACTCATATAATAAAGAATAAAAAATAAAATAATAAAAAACAAATGCAATTTCAATTATGTAAACCTGGACTGCTTCCCACTGACTCTGGAAAACTGAACAGGTACATGACTCTGGAGCCTGATGACATGCATCCTACAGTCCTAAGGGAACCTTAGGCTTATAAACAGGATGGAGGTCAAATGTTTACACAGGCAGATCATGACAGGGCACACTTTTAAGCTAAAAGAGGGAGGATTTTAGAATTGATATTAGGTGTAAATTCTTTACTTGGAAGGTGGTGAGATACTCAGGCAAATTGCCCCAGTACCAATGTCACATACCTGGACTTGAGCAAGGCCTTTGACATGGTCCCCACCACATCCTTATCTCCAAATTGGAGGAATGTGGATTTGATAGGTGGACCACTCCATGAATAAGAAACTGGTTGAAAGGCCACAGATGGAGGGTGGTCATTAATGGCTCTATGTCCAGGTGGAGGCCAGTATCGAGTAGCATCCCCCAAGGGTCTATCTTGGGACTGGTGCTCTAAATTTAACATCATTGTCAATGACATCGATGATGGAATCGAGTGCACCCTCAGCAAGTTTGCTGATGACACCAAGCTGAGTGGTGCGGTTGACACAGTAGAAAGAAGGAATGCCATTCAGAGAGGCCATTCAACAGGCTTGAAGGGTGGGCCCGGGTGAACCTGATGAGGTTCAACACAACAAGCAGGGACAGGGAGGTGATTGTCCCCCTCTACTCTGCTCTTGTGAACTTCCCATCTGGAGTACTGTGTCCAGGTCTGGAGCTCCCAGTACAAGAAAGACAGAGAACTGTTGGAGAGGGTCCAGAGGAAAGCCACAAAAAAGATCAGGGCCACCTCCCCTACAAAGACAGGCTGAGGGAGCTGGGCTTGTTCAGCCTGGAAAAAAGAAAGCTGTGGAGTGAACTCATTGCAGCCTTTCAGTACCTAAAGGAAGCCTACAAACAGGAGGGGAATCAACTCTTTGAAAGGGTAGAAAACTGCAGAACAAGGGGAAATGGTTTTAAGTTGAGGGAGGGAAGATTTAGGTTGGACGTCAGGGGGAAGTTCTTCACAGAGAGAGTGGTGAGGTGCTGGAACAGGCTGCCCAGAGAGGTTGTGGATGCCCCATCACCGGAGGTGTTCAAGTCCAGATTGGATGGGGCCCTGGGCAGCCTGGTCTAGTATTAAATGTGGAGGTTGGTGGTCCTGCATGTGTCAGGGGGGTTGGAGATTCATGATTCTTGAGGTCCCTTCCAACCCTGGCCATTCTGTGATTCTGTGCTTCTGTGATTGACCAGAGGAGTAGTGGGTGCCCTATCCCTGGAGGGCATTAATTGCCAGCTTGGATGGGCCCTAGGCAACTCAGTCTAATGGGGCAATGGAACTAGCTGATTTTTAAGTTTCCTTCCAAGCCAAGACATTCTGTGATTCTACGATTCTGTCATTCTTTGAATCTCATTCATCCCCTGTCACAAATCTCAATGTGGTTCACCTGGAGTAGAGATGAAGTAGGCTGATCATTCATTCTATTTGAAAATTCCTCTTCGTTTTCTTGGGCCTCCACTCAGAGGAACGTTCTGAATTAGTGAAATGTTAGGATCTTAATAATTCAACGGTCATAATTGTCACTCACCACATTCTATTCTTATAGTCTTAACTGCCATTTATTAAATGCCAACAAATCATTTAGGGAAGTGTAAGATTTAGCTTATAATTGTCTAGAAAATCTTACACGATTCTGTTATTTGAGTATACTTCATTACAATTTTATAAGATGAAAAATACAAGCTTTTCTTTCTAGTTTAAAACCTAAAATATTAGACAAAAAACAACTGTGAAACTAACTTGTTCTGATTATTTTGGTATTTCTACTATTTACTTCACTGGTGGTTTACAATATTGCCTCAAGTTGAATGATGGTTAATTGCCACATTCCACCCATAACAGTTAAAGAAATCTTTTTGAATTATAAATATAGGAGGAGACTACCTAAAGAGATTACAAATATTTCCTAGTTGTTTAGAAGTATCCTGTATTACATCATTCTACTGGAAGAAAAGAGATGAGAAAAGGAGATACTTTCCAGAAACTCAAAGCTTATACCTCATAGCATCAATTACAGTGAAGAGCACTGCTTGCCAGAGGCGTTTCCTTCGTAATCTAGAAGACATCTGTACAGAATCATGAGATAATACAGCAAGCAGAAGTTTTCATACTGGTATCTATGCCTATGTGCATACAGACACTTGTGCAAAAGCTGACATGACTTCTGTCAAGCATACTGTGGGGAGCCATCACTGGTGTTCACCTTCTAAATAACAGTTAAACATATTATTCATACGAGGTTAAAAACACGTGCCGGTCACCACTCTTGAATGCTTAAAATTCTGCCTGGGTGAATGTGCAAGTTGGCCAGAGAAAACTTTCCAGTGCATGTAAAGGGATCTGACAGATTGGGGATTGTTTAGAAGGGCCCATGATTTCTCTTATAAGAATATGTGAGAAATGACAGGGAGTATCGAACTAGAGTTTGTCTGCTCCCCACTTGGAAAAGAGGCTTTCTTGTTTCAATTAGGTTACTGGAAATGCAAGAGCTTTGCTTAATGAGAGAAGTGATCCTCTGGGGTTTGCATAGAAGTTAGAGAGAACACAGGCCTCAAGGACCGAAGGAGCTTAGGTAGTTTGGATTCTGAAATGGAAAATTCAGTTTTTCATCTCAGAGGGCAGGCGTAAGACCATGCATCTCTGAGAGATGCAAAATGTGGAGAGAAAGAAGAATTCACCTGAAATTTATGAAGCAGGATGTTGAAGCTAAATGAAAGGCTGATTGCTCCACCAAAAGCAGGCATTTTGTAAGTGGCTGTACCTGGCAAGTATGAAGGGCGCTAAGATGGATGGCAAGAGAAGCCTCAGGGCTGCCAGAGCACAGGAAGTTTGACAAAGTACCACAGCAGATTAGGAATCTACTGATGACTGCTTGAACAGTTTAACCCCTGTGAGAGATTTAAAGAAAAACTTGTTTCATTTACACCAAGCTTATCCTAGCAAGATTCTCACTCATGTCATGGGCTAGGAAACCTTGCACTTTCATGGAGCATGAAATTATGCACATATGCAAATTATTAATTTATTTATACTATTTTTCCAAATCTAAAGAAATTCATATTATTTTGTCCAGGTTTTTATGTGTTTTTTTTTTTTTTTTTTCCTTTTCCCTGCCTACTGTAGGGACCATCCAGTAAGAAGGGCTGTCGATACTACTATATATCTGAAAAGATAAACACTTGACAACTTGGCAACACTTAAACATTCTTCATCCTTATTCTTTTAAGCATCTCAAGGATCTGCTCAGAACACCCACGTACATGCACAAACATTGTGTCACTCACACATAATACACTCCTTTTTCCAACCACAATTTTTCCTTTTCCAACAGTTCCAAATATATTTCACTGGCAGAGCAAAGTCTTGGAAGGAGTATCTCATTAATCACCAGACAAAGACAGGGCTTTACTTCTCAGCTCTAAAGGCCAAGGTGGAACTGGCTGCTTCTCATTCGTCATAAAACTCCAGTTAGATGAGTTAGTTTATATCTGCATGGACTGAGATAGGCTAGAGCTTACTGCAGCATTTTTTTGTGTTTTAGTCAGGATAGGGGCAGAATTTACAGTCGTGAAGCTTTGCTTTCACTGCTGAGCATGGCTGATTTTAACCTGCCTGCAAGAAGTTGCACCGTGGTTCAAAAAAGCTCCCTGGAGTGCTTAGACCTTTTATGGTTATATTAACTTGCATAACACCTCACACCAAGAAACTGCATTTTTGTAACAAGAAGAGGAGTCTTGTTCCATTCATAGTAGAGACTTAGAAGAAAAATGCCAGCCCCCTGTCCCAGACTGCTTGCAATCCATTTCACCTTAGCTACAACAAGTAACGGCACCAAAACAGGAAGAAATAACAGAAAAGCCTTATGTGCAGTTTACTAGAAGATCAGAAAAAACACTGTTCCTTTTGTCTCAGTATGGTGGAAGTGAATTTTCAGGAAGAGTTTACATAAGGATTGGTTAATGGCCTCTGAACAGCAGAGCTCTCTTAGAAGATACCTCACAGTTCTTCACACTGCCAAATTCACAGGCTACCACCCAAGGAGGGATTGTGCCTGAGGCTTACTCTTTTGTTCCACAATTGCTGGGTTGTGTAGATGCCTGCATATGTTGCAAAAGCTGTTAGTTTGTGCAAAATGCTCCTCTCCCTTACCCCTTATTGCTGCTCCCTTAGGTGGGGACACATCCATCACACTATCCAAATGCCATTTAGCAGACCATGCACCGCCTATCAAGTTCAACCAGGACCATCTGTGGACTTCAGGGAACAGATTCTCACGATGCAAGGCTAAAGTCAAGACGAAAGTCACTACTCAGTTAATGAAGCTTATTTATAAAGTAGGAGAATCCTTAGTAAAACAAACATTATATCACAAACAAATGTGGATTACTCTGCAAAAATGAATAAATAAATAAAAATTAAAAAACACCTTTCCTTCTCTGTGATATTTCTTGGAAGGGAGAGATATGGTTTCTCCATTGGCTTCTTTCCACCCACCTCTTGGGTGAGCTTCCTCCTGCTGATTTTATGAATGGCGTGCAATTCTGGCACATAATTTATCTGCTTTTGCATCTAATGGAAATGCTGAAATGTAAAATAAAAATGCTGTTTTATAAAAGAGAAATTTCCTCATTTTGTTCTCCCTCAAACCATTTCTAACCAATTGTATTTATTGTTCCAGAAGAAAAAATTAGAATGTGTTCATTAAGACTCAGTTCAATCTGAATTCATTTTCATTTTTAAAGATCATCTGCCTTTAAAAGAGTAAAATACACTGTGTTGTAAATTAATCCCCAGTCTATTTCTTTCTGTTCCATGCTATAAGACTTAATAAATTAAGAAACTGGAGGTTTTACTGGCAACATTAAATTTCCAGACATTTTAAGTCTGATTGAAATCCTTTCCTTTATATACTTGCTCTCAATATCTAAGATACAAGATATTTTTATACTTCCAATTTTTAAAAGTCGCCCTTTCCTCCACATAAACTGATCAGGCCTACTTCCTCCCATTTTCACTTTTGTTCCTTGAGATCAGGAATGTGGAACATTGCTTAGTACAGAACACACTGGACATGCAAATAAATAAAAAAATAAATAATCTTGGTGAAGTGTACAATTAAGGATGAATAGGCCATTTTAAATTTCAAAAACAGCATTTAGCCAAGAATGCAGAGATTGGTAGTTTCTCAAAAAATTAAGATTATTTTAGGACATATTTGGTTAACAAAATATCTCAGGTTTCCCACCCAGCCTCAACAGTTGGCTTTTGCTGTGCTAACCACTGCTGTTAAATTATATAGTGCATGCTACACTTATGATGGACAATTGGCTATAGTAGACAAAAACAGATATCCTAAACCAAACACATTAAGTTCAAGACATTCCTCTCTAGTTATAACAAAAAAACTTTGGCCACAATGCCAATTTCTCTGCTTTTTTCTGAACCCTATAAGTGGACTGAATAGAACTGGGAGCTGGTGAGGTTACAGGAATACTCTGTTTTTAAAATAGATAGTGACTTTAACCAGAAACTGATTAGGATGGTAAATGAAATTATGCCAAACTAGCTCTTTCCACCAGCCTGACCAAATGCACAACAGATGAAGGCAGAAGTTTCTGTAATCTGTCCACTTGTGTTCTAAGAAAGAGCCAGCTTCAGTACATGCAGTACTGTAGAAGTGCAAAGACTATGAGTTATGGCTCCTTCATAGGATGCTACCTAAAATAACTATACTGCTCATGTGCAAGGTCAGAAAATCCAGGACACTGGTGATGGGTGAAGGAGTTAAGATGAACTTCCTTCGTATAGAAAAATGAAGAAGTAGGACATAATTCACACTTATGCATTCATATGCATCCACATTCATACACTTACGGAATGGCTGTGGTACAAGCAGAGAGGTTTGAATTTGTGTGACTAAAGCCCTGCAGGTGGGCACACCATCCCTTGGTGCTATTGGAGTCAAATAGCTGATCCCAGCTCTAATTCTGCATTTGAACAAGAAGCTCCATTTTATTCTGGATTCCGTTTGAAGTTCAAGTCCTTCAAAACACAAGTACCTGTTACTAAAACACAGAAAACATAATGTTCTATGCAACCACATGGTCTACATGTGCAAAGTAGAGAGAGAAACATCTTCAGTCAGTACAAAATACCTTCAAATTTCTTTAGTCTAAAGCCTACAAAGATGTTCCAACACATCGTTTTCTTGCTATGGTTCTGGATTACTTTGTATGTTTGTTTCAAATGAGTAAATACATAAATATTTACTGGTTGCTTTTTTTTTTTTTTTTTTTTTTTTTAGAAGTGTCACAGTAACATACCTGTGATTCACTATAGTCTTGTTTGGCACAACATATATCTGAAAACACTAAACAATCTGTGCAGTGATTTTCCAGTTTATTCACTTGCTTATTCAATAAGCAAGCCCCAACAATGTGACTGCCTAAAGATTGACTTCAACAGAAAGATGCTTCAAGTCCACACAGTTTTGGATAAAGATTGTTATGCCAATTTCTGTTACAAGAAAGTATGCAAAGAATATATATTTTCAAATGCAGTTGCAGTTGTTTAATTAAAGCATTTTTATTACATTATTAAAGTGTTTAATTATTAAAGTAATTAAAGCATTTGCAGGGTGCATTCAGATAGTGTATTTTCCCAAAAGGTAGAAAATCTTTAAGTACTTAAATCATTTAGAGGGTTTGGAATTTCAATTTCTTCATTTTTCTGAGTGTCAATATTTTGAAGTCTGCTTCTCAGTTATTAACTAGATTTTACCTTTTCTCACTGCTAACACACAAGATTTAATATGCAAGGAGAAAATTAATCAATAGATGTGACTGTCATACAGTTTTTTCTGTGCAATCAAACAAGTATCTTTGCACATGGCTTCAAGTAACCACTGGACTTTATCTTCACTGGCTGAAAAACATACAAATAAAATATAAATTTATGAAAGCTGTACAATTTACCTAGAGATTGTCTTAAATAATTTGGGGTGTATGTTGATAGCTTTTACTTATCTATCTTCTTTTCATCTCCTTGGTAAAATTTACAGTATTCACAAAAAGTGCATTAAGATTACATTTGGCATTTTGAATACAATAAAAGATACCTATAGGGTTGTTTTATTGTACAGTCAAGTAAACTCCAGCTGTCAGCCCTGTGATCAGTTCTTCAATAGGCAAAAAGGACTCTCAGCTCCAACCTGGCCACATGCTGGTTCCCACCAGTATAGTAGTAACTGATATTTTCTTCCATAGAAATTGCATTTAAAATTATTCCTCAGCTTTCAAGGAGAACTTTGAAATAAAATTATAACTAGACTTCGTGAGTACCTTTTCTTCCTTCTTTTTCTTTTTAAAATAAAAGGCTGCATGTCTGTTTTGATTAGAGCTTTGAATTGAAACCTTTTGCTTCACGGGAAAACTCCTGCAAGATGACTTGCAAAATCTTTAGCTTTTAATGTGAGCTTGGTAGGAGAATAGTGAAAAATATTCTAAGTATGACCCTCTGCCTGGAGATAGAGCAGCTTTTGCACACGCGGAATCAGAAAATGCATTGCTGAAACTTTGATTACTTCTTTAAATGTGTCAGTAAGGGGAGTAATCATGGTCTTGCTAAAGTGAATAGGAGTATTGATATTGGCTTCATTTGGATCAAGGTTACAATAGCTGTCTCCTGACACAAATTTCTACACTTGTTGTCTATCTACATTCAAGATCTACAACTCACAGGAGTCACTGTGTAACTAATCGCTAGAACTGATTTCCAACTTTTCCTGAAAATTGAATGTTCTCTTTTGAAGTTTCTTGAGGAAGAAAATGATGAAATCAAACTTTATTCTGAAAATAGTATGGTCTTACTTGAAATGTCCTGTTTCTTTTCCTTTTTCTTCTCCCTTTTTCTTTGTTAGTTTCTGTTCACACTTCTTTTTTGTTTAGTTTGTAAATCTAAAGAATAAAATAGAATGGAAGAAGTGGGGAAAAAAAAAGCAACTAATGACAGTTATTTCAAAGAAGATAAAGATGTGAATTAGAAGGAGCAGTACTGCAGAGAACTATGCAGGTTTTCTCTCCTAAGTATACCTAAGTATGCCACGTAATATTAAAAAAAAAAAAAACTATAAAATTGCGTAGTAGATATATGAAGTTAATAATCCTATCTTTGCTGGCAGGCTGTCAACAGAAATTCATAAAATAAAATTTAAAAACCACAGTATTTTCTACAGAATTTTCTAAGATAAAAATTTGACCTAATACAAATTTATTACCATCAGTTGTATAGTTGCTTTCTGTACACACTCAAGCAATGAACAGAGTATACTTCATGTTCTAACACTTCATTATTCATACCATACAATCTGTGTGGCAGAATGAGATACTGTTTGATGTGGAACAAAAAAATTACCACAGATCCTGCCAGAGACTTGGCACAAAGCAAAGCTTCTGACAGTTACCTCAATAGGAATGGCAGAGGAAAAGGTTTGAAGAATTTAATATCTTTACCCAAGGATATCCTGTGTTACACAAAGGTAAAGGTTTACGCTTGAAAATCCTTTCATCTATCATTTCTGTTGAACACCTGTTAACACCTGCATAGCCTGTACTCCATGGCTCTTCTTTTAAAAAGTGTATTAATCTAAGGACAAGTTTTAATAACCAGAAATACTATAGTAAAATGTATTATATGCTTCATCCAGAGGAGTGAATAGGGTTAGATATCTTACTTGTGGAGGCTTCTAAGCTCATGAGCATGTTGTGCCATATTCTGCAACGTACAAGTGGGAAAACAGTCTTTCTACAGGAAGGGAAAAAAACATCACAATTCTATCACTTGAATGTTCCAAGTAAGTTCAGGAAACCACAGACAATTTGGTAGGAATCTACCACTCTACCAGCTGGAGTAACAACGTCACTATTTCTGGGCTTCCTGGAATCACATACTGATTTCCCATACGTAATGGTTTTTGCACAGGTATTCTCCTCAGTTTAATTAATGTGTTAAGGAAAAACAAATTATGCCATCTCCTTTCCAACAGCTCTGTTGTGTTAAAATCACATACTGCTTTACTGGCCTCCCAGCATCCCTGGGGGAGCTGGGAGGGAGCCAGCACTTAAAAGGTGAGGAACAGCCAATAGCCCAACTACAGTACAGATCCATTAGACATGAGAAGGGCATATCTGAACAACCCTGGAATTTCAGAGCTGAGTGAAGAGAAATGGCATCAAGAGAGATAGTACATTCACCCTGCACACAACTTGATTTATGTGCTAATGGCGGACCTGCTAAGAGCATGACTGAACTAGCCTCATGCTTCATCTAGGCTATGTGCCTAGGAGCACACATCTAGTGCCACACTGATGTTATCTTAACTTTGGTTTCTGCAGTAAATCTGCCCACAGTAGATGAAAAACCTTTGCTCTATAATCCTAAATGAGGATAAGACAAATCCTCAGAAGTGACACTGGGAGAATTTCTCTCCCTCTAGCAGTCTCTTTCTTCAGGATTTGCTACCTCAGTTTCACCAGTGTTCAGTCATGTTAAGGAGCCACTATAAGCCTGTCTTCTAGATTTTTTCAATTCTACTTTTCTGAATCATCTGATGACAATACATGAAGTCTAGATAGAGTAAATCAAGCAAAAACTCTATAATATACATCTCTCTGAAATAAACACTTTCACAGCTGCAACACCATTTTGCAAAGTGATTGCATGAACTGCACAGTTGGGGAAGTTCTTCTTTTCTCCAATTCTTCTCTTAGATGTGAAATCAGTACTAACATAGCAGCAAAAATCAGTCATTCTGATTGAACTGCCTTAGCAAATACATCTAATCCACACATACAGCTTGTGTAATCACTCCATGTGAGGTCTGAATCTGGGGAAAATTATAAAACTATCTCAAAAATAAGGAAGATTGGCTTAAGTCCAAAACCATTTATTGGGAAATTGTTTTGTTCTCCTATAAACATTTCTGGAAGACTTATTCAGGTAAGGAGAATCGAGTTTTTCATTATTATGTACTAAAAAAAAAAAATTAAAATGTTTTATATACCTGTTCTTTCATAGTAAGTAATGCCTCCTCTTTTAAAGGCTGTTCTGTTTGGAAGGCAGATTTGTGCAGGTTTTGTTTTCCACTGTATTATCAATACTTTGTTCCTTCAATGCCTCAAAACTTCATATAGCGCTGTCCGTGCACTGACGCACTCAAAGTATTCGAGATTTTTCAGGAAATTTAAAATAAATGAGAGAAATATAATGAAAGTTTCTTAATTTCTTAATCCCAGAATTTTAAAGAAATGTACATAATAACATGTATATATATATAAATGTAACAAACAAGTATTTTGTGGGACATTTTAAGAAAAGTATCCTAGAATATTTTTTCCCCTCACATGCTCATACTTAGATCAGAAAGTTTTCCAAATAGTATAAATGATTAGTGACATTAAGTGGTACTTCCTGCCAACATAACACATTCAAATACCTTCTACTTTTTTTCCAAGCAGTATGTAAAATTTATAACAAGTTAAAATGGATTAAATTTAATTTGAACCTTAGCCGTATCAGAACAATATTTTGATGGTAACTAGAAGTCTGTTCAAATAATGGAATCACCATTCATTTGAGGTGAGAATGGATATAATACCTCGCATACGTTTGAAAACAGCACTGAGGTCAATTCTGGAGTGTTATATCATTTTCTAATTCAAGATCTTGAAGTTCACGTGACTAATTGACTGAAAAAGTCAATAAGCAGTATTCCTCATGCAATCAACCTTCATCTTTAAGATATACTTACAGTTTTCTGCTATATTTTTAGAGAAATTAACTAAAAGATATTGAGGCATTTTTGTGTACTGAGATCACTGTGAGAAAATACATATCTAAGAGCCAATGTATAACCCTGAATGAAATCCTTCTTTATTTTTCCACTTTGCTATAATGTGTACATAATTGAGTCATATATATGAGAAAAAAAATTGGAATTTTCTTTTTGAAAACTTTTCTAATTGATAAAAGTATGACATAAGACTTCAGAAATAAGAAAGAAACAAGATCACATCATTGTAACAGTACAACAAAAAATTTCAGGATAATTGTCAAAAATATGGAAAAGCTGAGTAGTTATTGGATCATCCTTAATATTTCTTATTATTAAAGATCTTAGAAATTTTTAACTGATTGGTATTCACCTAATGCCTGAAACCGTTTCTAATAGGTAGAAAATATTTCAAGATACTTTCATCAGCACCAACCAGTAAAATTTCTGAAGATAGCTATTCTTCAGAATTACTGAAACGCCATGCTGAAAAAATAGAATCTCTTCTGAAATTTGTTAGGAAAACAAAAAAAGTAACTGTAACTTGTTATACAATCTATTAGTAATCAGATACTGATTGACCTTTGTCATAACTATTTATATATACTCAGTGAATGCCAAATACTCATGTTCATCATATTTCACCATCAGAAACAAAAATGTCCCTTTTGAAATTAACATTTAAACTGTCCACAAGTTATGTCATATAAGATGGTGTTAAAATTGTTTATATTGGCAATTTTTTTTCCCTGACATCTTGAAAATCGAATGCAAATTATCTGAATTCTATTTGGTTGCATAGTCAGAAATATCACTTCAATTATCAGTTTTCACTTGAATCACAACAGAGATCTACCTTCAAGTCAGCTCTCTAAGTGTTTAATCAATGAGACAATATATTGTTAGTAATACATGGAGATTTGATCCTATAATAATAACTGCAGTTCTTCTGCATTTTAAGAATGTTTATTCTTTTGAACTCACAGAGATATATGTTTGTTATCTTAGAAATGATCCTTGTGTGCAAGCAAATTTATTCTGGTCTCACTGTGGACAGCTCTCAGGCATTCAACACTAGACATTTCAGGATAAAATTGATTCTCAGATGAGATTTACTGTCTCATCTGAAATCTTCATCCAGTTCTTACTGTAAGATTTCTCCTCCCTGCACGATCGCAACTTTGCCACAATATCATTGGACCTTAGACTGCAACAGCAGAACCCAACTCCAAAATCTCATGCAGACAGGTATCCTACTTTGTTCATAGACTTTTACATCTGGAGAAATATTTGCAGAGAGATAAGAAATATTTGCTGAGACAGTCTCTAACTGTGTCTGCCAGGAACTTGCTTACAAATGCACTGCAAATCCTTGACCAAAAGCTTTGCAAGGAAAATACACTCGGGAACAGCTGGCACTTTCAGTCTGATGAATGAAGAGTTCAGAATATGCTCCTTTTCTCATGACATTTCCCAATCTGAATTGCAAAGTCTTGGGACAATGCCTTTTTTACGCGAAGAAACCGTCAAGAGTGGAAGCTCATGCTTCTGCCTCTTACAGCAGGTGAGAACCTCACACTGCAGCAAGGACAGCACCAGAGAATTTTCTTTGAGCTCAGTGACTGGCATATATAAAAATTACTACTTCAATTATCAAAATAGATTTAAACTAAACTGTCACTGATTAAAGTTGCTCCACTAACTCAATCAAAGCTTTGGCTTCTCTTTCTTAGGGAGGAGGCTATGCCCTACCATGAGGTAAGAGTAAGATTGTAAGAGATAAATTAAAGAAATGAACTACTGCACAATACGCTCATTACGAAAACCATGCCATTTTGGTTTCCTATTTTCTCATTATTTTGCCTAAATCATAAGACTTATGCAACATGCAACAAATTAACTTCAGCAGTTTTTCTGGATGTTATCTCAGAAAAAGGCTGAGAAATAATTCAGACACTCCAAATTTGTGGACTTCAGTCTTTTCATTTGACCTTCTCCAGCTTTTCCATATAAACTATGCACACAGATGCATACAAGCCCCATAGAAACACCATTTTCACCTTTCATCCCAATTACAGCACCTCCTTTCAGTATTCTAGTTCCTGCCATTTCTTCAAATTGTTTTTTTGTTCAGATTTCTCTTTTCAGTTCTGTTCAGCTTGCAAGTTTGTGTTTTATTTGACCCATAGCAATTCTGTTTCTGACAGAAATTCTACTAGCTTTCATTAAACCACAAACTGAAATGCAGGAAACCTGGTACAGAAGTGATTTCAGTGCAGAGCTGTTTGCTCCCAACTGATTTTCAGAGCCAAAAAAAAAAAAAAAAAAAGGATGGAGATTGGCAGGCTTTAAGAAATAAATCCAAACTTATGTGCTTCAAATCTGCAACTCTCTCTCTGCTAGTGGTCAAGGTTCTTAAATCTATTCTAGGCACGTAGGGATGGTGCTTAAGGGCTGTGTTTTGAAGAATAGGGGGTGATAGTACCTCCACTTTTTAAAATGGTTCAGCTGCGCTTTTACAGTGATGTCCAGAAATAAAAAAGAAAAATTTAATCGTCAAATTTATCCAGACAATCCATCCCTGGTCTGAGGCTTTGTGGCTGCTTCCTAAGCTGTTAGAAATGGCATCACTGGTGTGTCTCTTACAACTTCATCCAACATATAGCTCACCAGACAGTCCAAAAGACTATATAAGGCTTTTGTTTCTCCACTTGCTACCATGAATTATATTTTAATTTTTATATTTTGACTTGGATGAACACTTAAGACTGTACTGTATTCAGTCTCTAAGACACCAGGCAAAAACAAAAGAGAATTTCAAACTTCACAGTATTTTTACAGCATTATGCTGCTATATCAGTGTCAGTTTATCCTCAAATTTTGAAGATGGTCTCCAATCATCAGGAATGAGATCAGAGTCCATACTTCTGCTGCATAAGATTCACACATTGGCAAATCCTACATAGATGCAAATTATCCAATCCACTCCCTCCACAACTATAAAGTATCTTCTATTTGTAGCTCAAGGACATATGACTGGGTTTACATCTTTTTAATGGAGCCACAGTTTCCAGATGAAATAAATAGGGAAGAGATCTTTAAAAGTGATAGAAACCTGGAGTATTAATACTGGCACTAGTATGATTGCTAGTATTGACATTTAACCAACTAATCAACTTCAAAATTGTGTTGGGTTTTTTTCCTGTCTTCAAATTCATCACCTGTTTTCTTCTCTCTGTCCTCTCAGCCTTCAATACATGCTTGTCTACTAATACTCTAATTGTTGGGTGCAAAGATTGGTTTTCCTCTTGTGTTTGGAAAGTGTTCAGGCCCTTTCAGACATAGTCACAACATAAATTATTTTTATCTAGACCGCTGCCCACTCAGTGTGTTAGCTGCAGGGCTGCATATTCAATCACATCTTTTCCAGGGGTTGTCCCACATTTCCTGGAGATTATTGCCAGGAGCATGGGAGCACCTGTACAACCAGTTGCCTGGTTTCAGAAAAGTAGATCTTCTATACCTATGTTTTTTGTAGGAAAGTTAGATAGCAGCCTTTTTACAAATCTCACTAAAAAAAATGATACATGCATATCTCGACATGCTGCAAACTCTGCTGGAGAGGACTGCCTGGTGAACTAGTGCTGCAGCTGCTGAGCTCTTCACTGCTAGCCAAGTGGCTCCAGTCTCTGTGTCACATAGTCCAGAAAGCTGAGTTCATAACAGTTATGTGTCCAGAGTCAGGGAGAAAGAATTAAAAAATAAAAATAAAAATTATTCTTAACACATGGTACTTAAGTACAAAACCTGCCTTTAAATTTATGAACAGGCCCTCTCTTTCTAAGTTCCCATCTTCTTTTTGTTGGTATAAATGTTTCTCTGACCACTCTGAAAGATTTGCTGAATGAAACACAAGAAAGTATTGGATTCCCTGAGCAACACCTTCCTCATATTTCCTTACTGTAAGGTAAAGGAGAATGTTACTCACTCTACTGTATAAAGTTCTTTAAGAACTTGAATAGTAAGGCAAGAAATTGTCAGTGACTAATTCTGACATTAATGCAATATACCTACACCTCCAATTAAAACATAATTACTCCACCGGTAATACAGTACATACTATTTAATCATTTTCCTTGCCAACCAGCTAGTAAAAAGGAACTCAAAATTAGACCAAGTTTGTGTTTCCAGGGAGAAGTATGTAGGCAAGGTATTGGAAAGTGAAATATCTTCCATATTAATAGGTCTTTCTCAAAATGTGTACATCTGTTTACATACTCCATAGACAGGGAAAAATCAATCTGATATCTTAACACATTAAAATTAATTAAGTTAGTTAAAATTACTTTCTCATGTAGAAGGTATACCATTGCTTGGACCATTTTTGTGTCCATGCTCTGAGTAAAATAGAATAGGGCCATGTCTCTCCTGTACTGAGGACTCTACATCCAGACACAGTACTCCAGGTGACATCTTGCAGGGCAGAGTAAAGGGGTAGGATCATCTTCCTCATCCTGCTGGCTGTGCTTCTATTGATGCAGGCCAGGATACAGTTGGCTTGCTGGGCTGCAAGGGCATGTTGCTGGCCCATGTCCAGCTTGCCATTCATCAGTACCCCCAGGTCCTTTTCAGCAGGTGTGTGCTCCATCCTTACTTCACCTTGCTTGTACTGATTGTGGGAGTTGCCATGACCCAGGTGAAAGATTTTGCACTTGGGTGTATTGAACCTCATGATGTTCTCCTGGGCCCACTGCTCAGCGTGACCAGGTTTTTCTGGATGGCATATTGTCCCTCAGACACACTGCACCGCACAGCTAGGTGTTATCAGCAAACTTGCTGAGGGTGCACTAGATCCTAGTGAGTTTCCTTTCCCCCTGACATCAATTACCCTAGGCATCTACCATTCAGCTATCTTTCCACGGATTTCTGAATTTCATAAATTTCTATTTTTTGCAAGGATGTCAAAAGTCCTGCCTAGTCATTTTATGTGGACAAAATCTTGATAGCAATAAACAGAGCCCATTGAGAAGCTTCATTTTTCAAAATATTTAAATAAAAACACTGACAGATTTAAAGAAAAAGATCACTTTAAAATGTAACTATTTTCAGCCCACTCTAGAAATATAGTTTTTTGTCTGGACATAATACAGATGATGTGGAATGATGGCAGAAATATTTACAAATACATGAGGTGAGCTCACAGCAAGTTATGCAACTCGATGTGATCTTTGTTATACAGGTGATCTAGTGAGAGGGGGTATTTTTCTTCATTTATACATAGAAATCTGTTATCTTCAAATGTTCACTTAGACTAGTGTTTCACCTTACTTTCATGGGAGATCAATAGGAAAAATATTAGTCTACTCTGCCTGCGTCTTCAGTGTAGGACTCTAAACATTTAGTGACAAATACATATAGAGGATGAGGATTGAAACAAGTGCTAAGGATTGCTCACTTTGGGCACCAACAACCTACTCAGAATGTGAGCAAATTATCTACTACTACCAATGTACAGGACTATTAGAGTTAAATCCTGTAGTTCTCTGTCATATCTTGCAACTTCCATTCATATTTTTAATGAATTTAATAAATTTAAAAGGATGGTCTATGCAATTACATATATCTAAAGAAAATAGCCAAGGAATAAATATACATGACATTCCAGTGTATCTTAATTTAGCAGCAAATCTGAAGATCCATATTCTATGCTTACTCCATTGGAAAGTAAATAGCACAGTACTGATGAGATGATTCCCAGGTTTCTAAATTCTGCTTTTATATTGTTTTGCTTTTCGCTTAACAGAACAGAAATATTTAAAGAGCTGAGTATCTCATTTCACAAGCATCAAGAAAGAGGTTAATGAGGTTTCAAAACAGGGTTAAGTAGTACCACTATCATAGGAGCTGTGGATGTTTGTAGAAGATGCACATGAAAGAAGATTCATTTAAATAGTACAGAAGATTCTCACTTTCACTTCGTCTAGTAGGGTAACGTCAGAGAGATTTTTAAATTTTTATCAGAGGTGCAAAATAAAATAGAACAAAGCCACATTTACTGGTCTCATATCTCCACTAATCAGGTTGCAGCGATCAACTAATAAAAATAAAAAATAAAAATTGAACTTTTTTAAAATATGTACTTCTCTTAGAAACCTCTAGCAAATACATCAAAGTTGTATCTCTTTACATGTCAATACATCTTTTTTTTTTTTAACATGATAATACAATCTTATCTATAAATGTATGTTACTTCGCTTTGAAATCAAAATAAAGCAAAAATTTAAAAAACATACTGTTTCCTCCAGTTTCAGAGAGCTAATAGCACCAGTCTTTACTTTCTGACCTTCCACATGGTAGGTCAGAAACTTAATAGAAATCATCTCTCCCTGTTACAGTCACCATACCATGTTTATTTTCAGCAAGTAAGGAGCTTGTCCAGTGTTTCCAAGGAAGTATACACTATTGCAAGAGTAGATGGTTGCAGGGACAGGGAGGTGATTGTCCCCCTCTAATCTGCTCTTGTGAACTTCCCATCTGGAGTACTGTGTCCAGGCCTGGAACCCCCAGTACAGATCAGGGCCACCTCCCCTACAAAGACAGGCTGAGGGAGCTGGGCTTGTTCAGCCTGGAAAAAAGAAGGCTGTGGGGTGACCTCATTGCAGCCTTTCAGTACCTAAAGGGAGCCTACAAACAGGAGGGGAATCAACTCTTTGAAAGGGTAGAAAACTGCAGAACAAGGGGAAATGGTTTTAAGTTGAGGGAGGGAAGATTTAGGTTGGACGTCAGGGGGAAGTTCTTCACAGAGAGAGTGGTGAGGTGCTGGAACAGGCTGCCCAGAGAGGTTGTGGATGCCCCATCACCAGAGGTGTTCAAGTCCAGACTGGATGGGGCCCTGGGCAGCCTGGTCTAGTATTCAATGTGGAGGTTGGTGGCCCTGCATGTGTCAGGGGGGTTGGAGATTCATGATCCTTGAGGTCCCTTCCAACCCTGGCCATTCTATGATTCTATGGTTTATTTTTAGCAGTTGGAAATCCAAGCTCAGCCAGCTGAGAGAAAAATTCTTCAGCTAAATTTTTTTTGTTGAAATATTCCTAAATAATTTAGCCTGAGGAAGCCCGTGAGTATGAAAAATTCCGTCCAAACAGTTGAAATATGATGAAAGTATTACCAGCTGAAAATGGGATTCCATCATGAGATGCACCACACAACTCTAGCAACAGAGCATCTCTCTGCTTACTTCCTAATATTGGTCTGCTTAAAGGCATTAGTGAAAGCTGTTAATCCCAGTCTTGGTTGTAATGGATAGTGCCCTTCTTATCCTCCTCACACTAACTGAACAATGTAATTCAGTGCACTTTTAGAATCTGGTATCAGGAACAAAAGAATTTTTCACAAGTCAATTGTCCCAAAGGAAAAATAGCAAAGACATGCTTCAGCATCAACAAGGTTGTTTTTTTTTTCTGCTGGTTGTATATACCTTATAGAGTTCCATAGTAAGGACTGGCTGTGCAAAACAGTGGTTGTCATTGGAAAAAATCATGTTCTTAAAAGTACATATGAGGGAATAAGCGGAAAAAGACATTTGTGGCATGGGAGAAGATAGAAAAAAAATAGTCAGAAACTGTGAGCAAGAGAATCTCAATGCCATTTGTTTTTCAATTATATAAGTTCTACATTTTGCTAGGACCATCATTTTTTCGCAGAAAAATCTCTGAAGTTCTTTAATGGAATGAAGAATAAGGAGAAAAATTATAAACATTTATGTATATTGTGTGTTTATTTATTGCTTTGAGATGGTAAAAAAAAATACATAAATTTTATAAATCTATAGTGTTTGCTTTTAACTCAGTATATTCATAGCACTACCTGGATTCAATTTCTAATAACACCTTGGTTATAGAAAGTATTTTTGAATTGAATTAGTCTTGGTTATCCAGAATTATACTGAATTAATACCTACAATTCCATTTCAACAAATTCTGTTTGTCTTTATTCTGTATAGATTGTCAGCACCTGTAACTCAGAATGAGTCCTCATATACATTTTATCAAAAGTAAAGGTTATACAAGCAATCATCTGTTGGATTAAAATGCATTAATAATTTCTGATGCACACTTGGGTGGCAATGGAAGTCTTTAATATCTCCTTTCTAAGACCTGCCTAGCACACAGCCCAATGCAGAACTACACAGCAGCTGCAACTAGCCATGATCATGATCCAACCATTTGCCTGCTTTGTTCTTCTGCCAAAAATAAGTTTCCCACACAAGTACATCATTTCATACATTATCAGCCTACTGAATATTCCTCATCCATAAACACTTCTCAAAAAGTCTTCCTTGACATCCATTGTCCACCAGTGACTTGGTCCTTTGTAGCCAGACCACAGGTACAAAGTCTCATGGGGATCTGGTATGGTCAAGAGAGAAGCCTCATGGAGTTGGAGGTTGTTTTGATCTAGCTGAAAACAAGGTTGAGAAGAAAGCATGCAGCTCTAGAGCAAAAAAGGCATGTGGGGCAGCACATAGCGTTCACATAGCCAAAGTATTCATTTATTTGATCTTCTTTTATGACAGAAGGAAGGGATGACATCCAAAGGAATCTGAACAGGCTTGAAAAGTGGGTCCATGTTGAAAAGAAAGATGCAGAGTTGTTGGTCCAGCGGAGGGCCACAAAGATGATCAGAGGGATGCAGCATCTCTTCTATGAAGAAAGACAGAGGCGTCTGTGTTTGTTCAACCTGGAGAAGAAAAGGCTCTAGAGAGACCTCATTGCACCCTTCCAATGCATAAAGGAATCTTATAAAAAGATTAAAAATGATTTTTTACACAACCTGAGTGATAAAAAAAGGGAGAATGGTTTTAAACTAAAACAGGGGAAATTTAAATTAGATGATAGAAGGAAACTACTTACTCAGAGAGTGGTGAGGCCCTGGCACAGGCTGACCAGAGAAGCTGTGGGTGTCCCCATCCCTAGAGTCATTTAAGGCTAGTTGGATGGGGCTCCAGGCAGCCTGATCTAGTGGGTGGGAACTCTGCCCACTGCAGGGGGTTGGAGCTTGATAATCTATAATGTTCTTTCCAACACAAGACATTCTTTGATTCTGTGAAAAGAGCAATTTGGCAAGGTATGGAGTAGTAACTTCTCATTCTAAAGAAATAAAGTATGTCTTCAAAGGAATTAAAGGTTTATGCTAACTTCATACCGTTTGCAGGACTACTACTGTGATAAGGGACATCTCAGCCCCAGAAAATGTAAAATCTTATAATTCCCCTCTTTGAGAAACAATTATTTTTGATCAGAATATTTCTAGGAATTGTTGTGAATCCTATTGCCTCTTTCTCAATCTAAAATACTCATACTATAATGTCAATATCAATCTAATCTTAAGAGAAGGACAAAATTAACTTAAAAAATCAAACATGTAGTGTACATACTTTTAAACTCTTTTTAATGTGTTCAAGTTACAATCTGGGACTTTTTTATTCTATAAATATTAATATTTTTCTCATTAACATACTTTGATCATGACAGCCTGAAGTGCAAACATTTTCCAGAATCGTTAGCAGAACTTAATTGCCATCTTTTCCATTCCTATGGGTCACTAAGAAAAAATTTTCTGGATGGGTCTCTGAAACAGACTGAAAAAGTCCATCTAGATAAAGAAAATCTCTCCCTGAGGGATTGCCTGAAAGGCAGATGAACTAGCACAGTCTTTTGACTGCTATTGTTGTCTGACAGTAGACGATAAGTACAGGTTGAAAAATAAATTTTAAAGTGACTTTTGCTTTCCAGTTGAGCAGAAAATAGCAGGCTGGTATGGAATAGAAATAGTAAATGGGAGGCATATGTGGGTTTGGAACTGTAAAGATCCGCTGATAGGATTGGGCAAGCAGTTTCATTCCAAGTCCAAACAACCTGAACTCCAGCTATATAATTATGTTTGGATTTCTTTTTTTTTTTTTTTTTTTTTTTGACTTTTCTGCTTGTAGTATTTTGTTTGGCTTCTGAACTGTTTGGTAGTTAGAATTTCTTCTGCTGCCTATTTACTCATGACATTCACTGTTGGCAAGACTGTTGCATTTCTGAACTGTAGAACACTCTAAATTCCCAAGGATACTAGAAAACCATCATTGTCTATAATAACATTTAGATACTGTGGGTAATAAGAGCAATTTCAGTAACGAGAGGCTCACAGTATTTCAATCTTTTGTATTTTTATTTTGTTTGCTTGATAGCTAATGGGTTGATGAGCAAGTGTTTGCTATAAAGTAGCAAGCATTCATTCTAAATATGGAGGTACTGCAGAGTCACTAATAAAAGCGATTCAGTGCTTTGCTAGTTGGCTGTGGCATAAAAACAGGGTTTCTCATTTGCAAGAAATGCTAGGTTTCTTGATTTATTTTGTTGCAAATCCATATCTAACACAAAACTTTTCAAAATTCCTTGTACACTCTAGACCTTGGGGCAGTCCAGTGTTATTGTTAGACAAATCACTGTCTTCACCACCAAAATTATCTCCTATAAAGAAATGTTATAGCGTTTACATTGCACTGCTCTTTCAGAACAGTAATCACTATGAATTTGAAGGAAAATAAGATTATATGGTCAAACATACATGTAAAATTACCCTTTCTGCTTCTAGCAAGTGGGAAAAGCTATCCAACTGCTTCCACAAAAGATGTGGTAGGTTACTGCAATTGACTGAGTTTAGTTGATCTCACCTTCACTAATTTGTTGTAAATTTATTTACTAATTGATTGATCTTTATCATTTAACAACAGTTCTCTCTCTTACGCCATCTTTCATAACAGACATCTGCTACAGCAGCTCCTTTGCTGACCCAGAATCATTGCTATTCCTTCAGTATTTTTTCTGTACTCTGCTCTTATGACACAAAAACTTCAAGCAAAGTCTCTACATGCAATGCTGACACTCTGGTTTTGCCTGAATAGGACAAGAATTGGGTATGAGTTACTCAGTCTTTTCCTTATTATTTAGTTGAGTGTGAATCTAAAAATGATATAATCAAGTATATCCAGTGGTATAACATAATCTGGCTTCTTCTGTGTGCAGTTTTGGTACTGGTTAATATAGATTTTACTGTAAAACATGACAAAATAATATATCTTTGAAAAACTTCAATTTCAACCAAGGATTCCCAGAAATTTTTCTGCCATCACTGAAATTTTATAATTTCTACTGCTAAAGTTAGACATTATAAATCCAGTTCCAGAGATTTTAACACCATTCTAACCATACTAAGTTGGATGTCTCGATAAAATGTATCCTGTCAATTTCCATCAAACAAGACACCTCACAAAATCTCACAAAAAAAGTTGTTCCTGCAGAAAACTGAGAGGGATTCTATGGGGACCCATTTTATTTAGTCCAAAGCTCTTATTAGGAAGACTGAAGGAACTTTTCTAGAACATTACACAATGATCCTTCATTAGAAGACTATAAAGATTCCTGAGTAAAATATAAGGGGAAAAAATTATTTCTGGCTTCCATGACGTGTAACTCCATGTAGTGCTGTAAAAACCCCTCCAAAATTGGCTTGCATGAAGGCCAGACTTTTTATTTTGGTCATTTCTTATAATCACTGATATAATTAAACTTGTCTCAAAGTTTCCACAGACAAATTCCAAATTTGAGGGGTTATGATTCAGCTGGAAAATTTATTCTAGGGTGAAATTTAAAAATCAAAGGCTTACCCCAAGAGAAAATGTTAATTGTACTAATTTAAATTGTACCAAAACCAATTCTTGCCACAGCTTTTCACAGTCTCACCAAGTGTGCTGTGTAGGTGCTTGCTCACTTCTGGAAGTTAGAAGTTGCTTCCCAGCATAGATACAAGTTGCTGCAAATTTTCAGGGCCTTGCAAGACAGCACAAACAATATATTTTTTTTTTCCCTCTTGATTTTTCTCTAAGCATTTTTATGTTAAAATAGACAAGAAAATCTAAACCATGTTTGTGTTTTTTTTCAACTCTGTGAAGCACAAGCCTGTAAGGTTCACCTGTGCTCAGCCATGGGCACTGAGAGGGTATCACCTAAGCCTGAATCTCCAGGGTAGAGAACAGACTGGGCATACAGCCAAAGTTTATGAGTCTCATTATGCTGTTACTAACAGCATAAATTATAAGTTGTAGAAGAATCATAAATTATAAGTTGTAGTTTTGGGGTACTCCAAGGATTTCACTGATGTCTGTGGAAGAGAACAGCAAAAAATTAAGGAAGGAAAAGACTTTCTTTTTCTTCTGAACTTCATTTTTATGTCACTTCTGTGCACTTTAATAAATTACATAGAGAGAGTCCAACCTCTACTGCCATACCATTATCATCTGTTTCTGCCATCATGGGAGAGCATAATAAAATAGGAGGCATTACTTCATAATATGTTGTATATATATTCTGTCAGCTAAGTAAAACAAATACTCTTCAACTTGTGGCTCAACCAATAAACTAAGCATTTTGCCTTCTTAGCTGCTTTGCAGTAATCCAGCCATCATCCTCCTTGTATGTCTGACCTGCTCTTTGTGGATAGGCTGAATGAGCACCTTCGCACCCTACAGCACACACCTCAAACAACCCATACCAGAGAGCATGTCCATGTCCCCTGGAGACAATGCAGTCAGGTATTTTAACTCTTACCTCCTGCATTAAATGGAACAAAATTGAAATAACCTTGCATATCTGACCTTTATATATAAGGTTTGTTACATATTTGGTATAACCCGTAGCACATTTTGACTTTCAGGAGCTTAAGTCTTCCCATTCACTAGTTTATACTAACCTTGAGCATGTCTATATGGGGCTTATAGAAAAACACTTTTTAATTTACTTTTCTAACCAGCTGCTTACCTCAGTTCACTTTTTGAGGACCATGACTTCAGCAAACAGAGCCATCCTGTCAAATTCTCAGTTTAGAGAACTGAATGTTAGCCAAGTACAATTAACTAGATCCTTAGCTTAAAATGCAGCTCTGCAGAGGACGTCTTACGTACAACACCTTATAAAAGCTTCAGTAATGTCTAAAGCATGCTCCAGCTTGCCAGTGCCCAGATCCACTTCTCACAAAGTTGCCTAATGTCTGGGAACAAGGTTTAAACACTCCGTGAAAATATTATAGGCAGAGCTCTTGCAATATTTTTATGCATCCATTTTTCCAAGGAAAAAGTGATTGAACTGTATAAGCTGCCCCTCTTTCATTTTATTGTAAGAATTCCCTGGTGCTGTTAGTTCATTCAAAGCCAGAAGTATCATTTTACACAGTTTTTCATTGTACTCTGGGGAAATGTATGGAAATTTTACAGCAATAAGCTACAAATGGGGAGTTGGACTACAGCCAGTCTGCATCCTTCTCATGCCCTTACGGCATTTTTCTTCAGCATTCAGCATTCTCCACAGTGTATAGAATATTTTTCCTGCAAGGCTATCATTTTTTTTTTTTTCAAAATACAAAACGTAGTAAGTATATCCTTCACAATATCTGACTAGCATAGCTGACATTTTTTCATTTCAGGAAATGTTCATTAATGGAGTTTTAAAGTCCTTAACTTCAGACATCTTGCAACTCTTGCATTTCAATTTATGCTTTTAAAACTGGTCAGCAATTATTCTTCTGGTGTTACACAGCTCCATTCTCACTGCACCCCTTGTGCAAATTGTTGTATGGGCAAATTGCTGATTCAGACTTCTCATGGCATGATAAAGCATCTGTTAATAATAAGCAGTCAATATGTTTTAGTAGCAGGTTAATGCATTGCATCCTCTGTGTATGTACATGAACATAGCCATTGAGGACACAAAGTTCACTCTTTAGAGAGTGATTGTCCTACAGAAAATAAAATTTTCAAACTGAACATATTGTCTATTCCTTAGAAAAAAGAGATTCACAATTTCTTCTTCCCAGTGTGTGAAATTCACTCTAGAGCAGAAACCTGCACAGATTGTCTTTAAAGAAGACTTTATTTTCAGAGCTTTCATAGGTCTTATGTGGGAACTATCTCATTGATTATGTTTTAGACATCTACATTTGATCCAGATGCTATATCTGCCTTTCACAGTAAATGGAAATAAAGCGGTAGTCTAAGATCAAGATTCACTTTAGGGTAAAAAAAAAAAAAATAGCAGTAGAGATCCTGTTAACCCAGGTTCTTCTTTAACGTAAAAGTAGAACTAATGTGACTGGTTCTGATGTGCATGTATACAGTGAAGATTTTTTAAATCAACAGAAATAAATCCAACGTTTTTCACCTCACAGTTGTTGATAGGGACACCCTCATAAGTGTGTAAGAGCCCTAGATGCATGAGTGTACTGAGAAATGGGGATGAATAAGACCAGTGGATTGATGCCAGGAGGTACTGTACAGCATGGAAGTAAGAAGTACCTGCCTCAAAATAAAAGCCTTTTGCAACATAAGCCAAGCTTCCCATAAATTTCATACAGATTGGTTGCTCCAAAAGTAATGCTTCATATTTATTTCCATGGAAACTACAACGGATACAAAGAGCACAATAACATTATTTGTTATATTTGTTATTATTATAAATCTGCACCAGTGAAAGAGACCTACTATCACTGTCACCATTGTTGAAACACACCCACTGTCTCACTGTGCTCAAATCCACTGTTTGGCCTACATTCGGTAAGCATTGATGAATATCAATGGGCTAATTTTTTTCTACATGAAGGAATTCAATTCTACAGCTTTGCTCCAGATGCATTTCCATGTTAGATGCCATTCTGTGAGACTGTCCCTTTGCTGCCGTATGTCACAAGGCAGCAAACCAGAATATTGCTGGGAATGTTCCATCTCTACTGCCATACCACCAACGTCTGCCTCAAATGTCCTGGGACAACATAATAAAACAGGAGGCATAACTTTTGGAGCAGCCCTCACATATCAACTGAAACTGCTGTTCAGAATAGACAAAAAAATCTACCAAAATTAGTAGCAAAATATGAGGATTTTAATGTGGGTAGCACTGTATTTTGAATTATAATCTGTTCCTGAAGACCCAGTTTCCAGGAGGTCACTAATACTTTAGTGATACAATGGGATAACAGTACAAGATCCTATCACTGATGCTTTATGAAGTAATCAATGAAAAGGATACATTGGTAATTAATTTCTAAAACAGAGAGAAGCTTGTACATATCCAGGACTAAGATGAAATTACCTTATCATTTATGGAGGGTTTTTTTGCAATGAATTCAAAGAAAAGTCATTTCATCTTTCCATGCTTTCAATTCATTTGTTCGGTAAAAGTATTTTGCTCTATTTCTCCGAACTACTGCAAGGTTAGAGTAATTGTCACTGTGAAGGCTCTTTTGTTCTTATATATCTTTGCAGTACCTAGTACAAAGACAGTTCACCCAGGATCTTTGGGTAGACTTGGAATAGAAATAACAATGTGAAAAACATACTTTATCAGGACGGGTTTCTCACTGTTAACATCATGCATGTATGATCAAGAAGTTAGAAATGTTTTGTTTTACATTCACTTATTTCCGGAACATTACTACTACTACATATATCCTGCTGTTGCAGTGTCTGTAGATGATTTCTCAATATAGAGTCTAATAGTAAGCATACTTAACAGTAAGAATTCATGCTCCTGTTTCTGTGTTTCTTTATAACCTTTTACTAGCAACATCTGCAATTATACTGGGAGCTATATTTCCTGCATTTTTACTGCCTTTAAGTTATCATCACCGCAAGAGGGGACACAAATATTTTTGTATAACTAAATGATATACAGGTATGGAAAAGAGGAATGTATTTTCAATTATGTATGTAAAATAATACATTGTATTGTATATTCTATGTTTATTTTAAATATGAAAGAAACTATAACTGGCATAAGATTTTCACCTGGTTACCTGCCAATACTGCTCTGCCATACATAAAGAGTTTTACCACATCACTTTGTATGCACTCATTCTTCAAGATGGTTCTTCAGGAAGATGCAAACTTTTGACCTCCCACCTTCAACAGAAGATCTATTCATTAGTAAGATTAAAAAAAAGAAGAAGTAGTTTACACACTTGTACACATGACACACATCATGTTCGTTGCAAAAAGTAGACTTCATTTCTCAGGAAGGCAACTCTAGTCATCAGAAATCTTTCAAATAATTACTGTGGTCCTTTGTCAGATTTTTACTTTAAAAAAGATTTGGTCACGTAGGTGCAAAATAAAACACTAAATATTCATAAGATGTGATATGTTGCACTTATGTATGTTATCAATTCAGCTCTTCATCACACACACACACACACACACACACACACACACACACACGTGAGCGAAAAAAAAAAGTTAACTGACAGCTATTTTTGCCAGGGATTATGATGATTTCTTATTTGTTGTAAAGTTTTGGGTTTTGATTCACTTGAAAAAAAACTTTTTCTGCCTCACTGTGCTTACATCTACTGTCTGGTCTCAATTAACAAGATGAATATCAGTGTGTGCCATTTTTTTCTGCATGGAGGAATTCAGCTCCTCAGCTTTGTTTCATACACACTTTTATGCCAGATGTCATTGTGTCAGACTCTCTCACTGCTGCTATCTCTTACACAGAAGCAAAATACAACAGAATTTTGGAGGGAAGATTCCATCTTTATTACCATACCACCAATATCCAACTCTGATATAATGGGTTGACATAAAAACAGGAGACATTACTTTTGGAGCAGCCCTTGTATATACAGAGTTTCTTGTTTCTCCTTCACATGCAGTCTGAGACACATGTTTCTTGGATATCCATGAGAGACTTGTCTTCCTTCCCTCTCTGGCTTTCTGAAAGTCTTATATATAAATTTATCCTAACTACCATCGCATTCAGTTCCAATATAGGCAGCTAGCTGCCTTGGTATTTAATGTATTTTATGTTTTAGGTCAGTCAAGGTGTGCCTTGGGGTGAGAAGTCCCACTGAAAAAAAAGAATTTCAAATTCAGATTCTAAAGTATTTCTGGCTTGAATTACACATCATTCTTTAGAGTCAGATTATAAATTTTATCCATCAGCAACTTCCTGTGAGTTTCACATCAGTGAATGGTGTAAATCACTGATTCTTTTTGTAGCTGTTGTTTTGTAAAATACTGCACAGAAGCTTACAAAAGTAAAAAAAAAAAAAAAAAAAAAAAAAGCAGTCAACTATTACAATCAAATGTAAACTGTGGGTGATTGGCCTTGTTCTTGTAATCTACCTAATTTTTTGGACATTATATGTCATATTTGAGGACTCATTAGCCAGCAGCTGAGTCTGATGAATAGGTAGGCTCTTCAAGGTAAGCACAGATGGCTTTTAAGCATGGTTTCTGATATCACAGATACCAAAGGTCAATTAGCAGTATGGCTGCAGAGACAAGATAGTGGTGATATGAAGAGAAGTTATTACTTTCTTAGGACATAAGGGAGCCTTTCCTGCTAAAGCACAGTGATCTGTATAGACAGGATGGCCTACCTCTGAACAAAGGCAAAGTAGTGCCTTGAAGCCTCAGGACATCATTTCCCTTGTTCTCAAACTCAGCACTAAGCACTTGAGGCAAGGTTGAAATGTTAATGCAGGGGGTAAAGAGGGTCTTCCTCATTCTCCTGTTTGTCTTTCAAGGGATCTTCTCCCAGGTTTCCATTTGAATTCTGGGGAGGAGGCACATCAATACAGACTTTCAAAAATAAATGAGGCCACAGGCACCCACTGACTGCTCTCTATTTAAAACTCTCTTGTAATACTTTGGTACAGCCAGTCTATAGGTTCTCGTACTGTGCAAAATCCCTACTGAGTAACAGGCAGTGCTACTTAGAGAGGTGCCAAATCAGCACTGCAGGGATCCGGCTAGTCTTTGCAGACCAGCAGGTGACTACAAACGAGAAGTAATGATTGACCGGATTCATATAGATCTAGATTTTGATGATATAGATATAGAGATGAGGTGCAGAAGGGATAGAGAGATGTTACAGAGATAGAAATATAGGTATGCATTGATGGCACTGACAGTAATGACAGTAGAGCCATCAGAGCAAATATTTAGTTTAAATAAATATGTCTACCAGAAAAGGCAGTCTAGTGGCTCAGACACTGGTTTACAGGAACCTTGAAACTAACATTTTGAAATAGTGAGTTATTAAAAAGTAAAATTAAAAGTTATTAAATTAAAAGGGACAGCCTGAGTTCTCTATAAGTAATGCAGGGCTTAGGAGTTCTAAACTCTAATCTCTTCTCCAAATTAGAAGAACTAGAAAATGCATTTAAGCTATCCCCTGGCCATTTTATTAGCAGTTATGGCTTAGGCTCATAGATATGCATGTCTGAAAGAGCACATTGTTGGCTGAAGGACTTTTCAATGAATTAGCAGATTCTGGACTCCAAACAAATCAAACCAATCCAGAAAATCTTGTTTTTGTTGTTTCAGTGCAGAGCCCTGTTGTTAGGCATCTCTAACAGCATCATTCTGATGCATGTTTCTTTGCATTTTATGGAGTAAAATTAGTGTGGGGGATTCTTTCACAATGTCTGAAATATTCCTCAGCTCAGAGCAAAAATCGTTGAAGTTTACTAAGACAAGATTATTTCATGTCAGATTAATAGTAATTGCATTTTGTTAGGTCATCAAGAAATATATTAACCAAAAGGCCAAGGTTTTGTAGAGTACTTTCTTCGTTCGTGTGTATTTTACAGATCCTGTTTGAATCCAGTGACTCCCCAACTCACCTATAAATGAATCTGATGATGTGAAATGATAAAATACTGGTGTTAATTTTTGAAGCCCAGAGCTACTTTGGGATTGGCAAAACTGAGTATGAGTTTTCTTACTTTGCAGGGAAAGTACATACAGGCCTGTTTACACAGTGAGAAAAATTACCACTGCAGTTTTAATTGCAGTCAGTACAAAGTACTATGTATTAACCAAGCAAAGCTCAGAAATTATGAAAACATCCTAAAAACCCAACAGTGAAATGGACCTGTGAAGAACAGAATTTAATCTTCCCACATGAGATTCTGAAATTTTTAGAAGGAAGGTTCTAGAAGGGAAGTATGTTAACCATCAACAGTTTAATCACTGAAAGAAGTACAGGAGACTTTTCTGCAGGTAACAAAAAAAACTAATGGTATTATTACAAGCTAAGCTTTTTTTTAAAACTCAGTAGCTGGGATAAGTTCTATTAGTATGTTCAGAAGGAAGCTGGCTAATATCACAATCTACATCACAGATGCCTGGATCATTCCAGTGTAACAGTGATATATATTATTTAGTCTGCAACTGCAAGTGATTATAGTTTCACTCCTTTTTTTCTAGCATTCAACACATCAGGCCATCCCAGAGTTCAATGTCAAGTGTAAACCTGTCATCCTTACTCAGTGGAAAGACACCAGAACAAATGACTTATGCCATTTATACGGTGATCTCCTAAAAGTCCCCATATCTAATCACTGACAGGAACAATGATTAGATGAGCGATCTTTAGATAAACAAAGTTCAACATGAGAGAAAATAAAAGTCCTCTATGTGTTTGGACCAGACAAATTCCTTGATCTGCATTAGCATCAGCTAGCAAACTCAGTTAATGTGTGCATTATAGGTATCAAATCCTACTGTTATCACAAAGAGACTCAAGTCTTTAGTTGGAAGATGTTTAAAAAAAAAATGTTCTTTAAAAAAGGAAAACATAATGAAAAGGCTAAAGCCCAGGAGAGCCTAACTCATTTACATTTTCCAGCTCTAACAAAAACATCTCCACATTTGAGGCCAGGTTCCCTAGTGACAAGTCCTGCCTATAGGTGCCGGGGGTGTTGGGAGAGGAATCCCATTCTTCTGCCAAGGGTGACGTGGAGCAGTGCTCTACAGGAATTGTTTTACTGCTTCTCAAAGCTGCAGAAATGCACATACTTACTATTCCCATGGATGCGGTTGGATAAATGGCTGGGTGACTAACCAGAAATATCATCCTGAAGACTACAGAGGAGAATGTGGAGCTTGTCTCATCTCTAGGACAAATCTTTTTGAGCTTTGCAGAGACACTCCAACAGATGCTGCACAGGTTTTCTTGTTTGCTTGCTGCCCATCCTCTTGGTTTTCTCTCTGTCACAACACTGTGGACATACCAAATTCACAGTTCTGCTGTCAGTAAGGCTACGTCTCCTAAGATAAAACTTACCATAGCTTTCCTATTTCCTAGTGCCAGTACTAGGTGAAAGACCAGCAGCTTGTCAGTCATTTAAATACTTCAGCTCCTCACATGGGAAGAATTTTTTCTGAATACATACATCAGTCTGTCACTTTACAAACATTTTGTGACATTTCAACTGTAGAGTCTTTTGAAAAACACACTTTAAAAATACATAGGAGACAACTACTTCTGATTTTCTATATAGAAGTTAAAATTATCAAAATCCTATCATTTCTATTTAGTAAAACCCCATAGTAGCCTGGAACACAGCAAAGCAGAGTGTGCCTCGTGGCTGGCTTCTCAGGTGTTTCTGACAAGTTTATCTGTTCTCACAAATTCATGTGTTACTGTCAGTCATCAGTCTTATTGCTTTAGAAGGTCTTGCCTCTTTTGAAGCAATGACAAATATGTCCATCTGATAAATTTCCTGCTGGTTAATTTAATTTTTAATATATATCTATATTTCCACTTGAACAAAGTCTGGCAGCTAATTTCTAAACTCTGAAGTTCAATATCTCCCAATATTCATGCATTTCTGGTCCTCGTATACTTATACTGGCTGTGTGTTAGTGTACCCAAGAGTAGGCAATTGCTTTCCAATCAATCAGAAAATATATTTAAAGTGATTCAGACAGAACACAGTATAGATTTTAGCTGAAAATTTATCAAAAGCCATTGCATTTCTCTGACAAAAATTTGAGGATGTGATTGCATTTCTGTGAAGTGAAATGTAATAGGGATTTTATTTTCTTTCCTAAAGTCAAAATGAAACAATTAATTACCTTAATTTTCACATTTCGTTTTCTCGTATGCTCTACACTTGGTTTACTAATTCTTACTTCTCCAGCATATCATTTTCATTGCTACTTTTCTGAGTCATCTCTTTCCCCATTAGGCAGTAAGCCTAATGATAGAGATTTTGCTAAGTATGGAGCCAGAAACCCTCACCCCAGTACAGATTTGCTAACACTACTTAGAAAGAATAGAAAAGATATTTTCAACTATTAGAACTGCATCTCTTTTAGTATTTCACTATGCAAATCATATAATTCTGTGCTTTGATTCAAACTAGTCACTCTAACACTGATAATTAAAGTAGTTTGCATTTTGTTGATGTTGTTGTTAAATTAGATCTTGGTAAAGGATTTATTTTACTTCTTTTTAAATTCTGTGATATTTTCCAACCAAGATTTCTAAAGAGATTCTTACCAGGAGGTTGTATAATTCCCCTATGATTCAGTACACATTCCTCCCTCTTTCCAGCCTACCTTTTAAGCTGTTTTTACAAGTCCTCTAGACACTCCAAAGGGTTCATCATTTATCTATGAGTCTTTTTGAAGCATTCTCAATATTGTTGATTCTCATCTACTCCATGCTTTTAATTTTGCACATAAAACAAAGCTTGTTGGCTTTTAATATCTCTGTTGAAAGTCATCTCTCCTTTTCTGTTTACAAAATTCAGTAACACAGTGGATCAATTCACAAAACCTGCATGCGCTATCATGAGAAGATATTGACAGCAGTCAGTGTTAAACCATGATGAGTTTATCCATTAAATCACCACATTTCTGCTGGCGCTCTGGGAAATCTGGCCGTTAATTTTCTTAATGAAATGGATATACTCAGACACACTCTATGACATGGTGTTTTGGAGAGAAAATGGGATTAAACAAACCTATTTCAAATAAAAGTCTGTTAAACCATACATTCCTACTTTTAACCTTCTCTTCTGTATTCTTGAAGACAAGCTTCAAGAAGTGCAATTCAAGACAGACCAAGTAGCATGTGGTAGCTTGTTCTGTCCAGAGCAGCTTGTTGAAGCTTCATTTAGTCTTTTTAGTCACAGTTTGCTTAGAAAAGATGAACCTTCATTCTGAAATGAGAACACTGAGTGGAAAACTTAGCAGGAACATGGACTAGAAGAATGGTTGTATTCAAAGGATTTGACTTCACTTTGTGATTTTATTAAAAAATATATAATTTTACACCAAAACATGATAGGAAATACTTTATATTATTTCTTATGAATTAACTCTCTTCATTCTCTCCGTTGTATTACTTCCAGTTCTTAAGGAAAGCAAATGTACATTTCTTTAAAAGCAAATCCGTGATCTATATGTAATGTCTCCTAAGTTCAGATGCTGAAATTCGAATGTTGTTTTGTTTGGTTATTGTTTAAATCCTAGAAAATTATTTGAAACATGTATAAGTATTGTTCTATCCAGAAGTAAATGTACGTGATTCCTTATGCAGATCTTATTCAAGAAGAGGGAATCATACTACTGACTAACTGAAGAATAAACAAGTGAAAACATGCATTTCTAGCTACCTATCTAGAAGCACATTTACATTATCTCTTCAGGTTTGAGGAATGAATACAGAATTTATAATTCAAACCTGTCTCTGAGTTTTGATTCTGATTCTCCACAGAATGGTTTTGTTCCTTCTGCTACCTAACTTTTCCTGGCATGTATTTCCCCAGGACTAAGGCTCTCAACAGTCATCCTGGTTTTCAGTGATCAGAGAAAAGAAGCAGCTCTTAATTGTTCTTCTACTGAATATTTTGAGGATTTTTAAAGGTATTTGCAGGAACAAATCAAATTCAGAACGGGCTTATAATGTTAGTGCAGAGGGAAAAAAAAAAGTGAGATAGGATACATTATGTGATTTTCAGTACTCTGTGGATTCCAAATTAAGAATAAAAGAGACCTACAGCTGGAAAGAGCTGACTCTGTGGGAGGTCTGAGTGAAATAGCCCATAGCAGAAGGCAGAAGCCTTTCAGGAAATGTGCCCTTCCATCTGCATTAACTCTTGCTTCTCTTGAATTATTGCTATTAAGCTCTCCAGATCTGGTTGCTGATAAAAATGTGCTTCTAAAAGATTGTCTTGTCCAGGAGCATTTCAGGAGTGGCAGCACAAGCTGTTGACTGCCTTTCTGCATACAATGGAGCTTCTGTGAGAAATGTATGCTGTAACACTGATGGCATTTTAAAGTGCTATTTAGCATCAGAGTAAAAGTTTACATAACATACATAATATATAGCTTCATTGCTAAATGTCTGCTGCCAGTGCTTCCTGATGTCAACAATGGTTGCCATTGTTTAGTCAATGTAATATCTTTAGAAATATGGCTGTAAAATTCTTTCCTCAAATGCAAATTGAACTGCCCAAGTACATACACTGAACTTTAGCTGACATATGAAATTCTCATTAGGATTAGAGGAAGCTTAAGAGTTTTGTTAACATGGCATTCAGTAGTATTCAGAGCTGGTGGGTTAGGTGCACATTTAAACATTCTCAGCTTGGACTGAATCTGTTCCTACTAAGTTCAAGCTCTCATTCACCTTAACAGCCATAATAGAAAATACCAAGAAGCACAAAATGGATCTATGAACGTGGTGAAGAAACTCCCTGAGAGCTGCTCCCTAAAAGTAGCCAAATTACTTGTTCATAGTTATCACTTTGATTTTGAATACTTAATGTTATGTTTTTCATGCCTCTTTCTTTCAAATACCATTTCTAGACAATCCTTTCAGAAAGAAAGCTCAATTTTAGATTTTTCAAAAATTCTCTAAGAACATTGTGATAGCAATGTCTCAAACTCCATTTAAAAGGATTTTTCTGCTGTGTTCATTTAAAGCTTTCCCACATCTATTTCTTGCTTCAGGATTTTGCTATTCGGCAAAGAAAATTCCCTCGGTGAGCAAAAGTTTTTATTTTTTTTTTCATTCCCTATAGCTCCTTCCTGATTTGGCCGAGAAATACAGTGAATAAATGTGATTTGGAATCCTAATGTTGATTGGAGAGAGAGTGGAAGATAGAGGAGAAGGGAAGAAAAGGTAGAAGAGAGTGTCCCATTTACAAGGACATGTTTTACCTTTTTTGCTTTGCAGTGCAAATTATGGCAATAAATTATGCATGAACTAAGACAGGAAAAGAACAGCAGTATGGTTCTCAAAAACAAGTTCAGGTTTAATTTTGGTTTTATACCTCTTGTTTTCTCCTTGTACAGATCTGTTGGGCACAGTCCAAACTGATGACTTTGCTAGAACATCCTGTAAAGCAGGATAGAGAAGGTTTATGTGCTGAACCTTTAGACTGCTCCATCCTACCTTTTACCTACCTCTTTTTTATATAACAAGAACGTTTTAACTCTATATTTTGAAATACTACATGTATGTAGATTAAAAGTATTATTCAGTAGCTTGATTTCCATACTATCTTTTCCTGTATAATAGATACTGAATTTCATCATTCTCAGTCAAAACTAATTCTATTATCAAAATAAGATTGTTACATTGCCCAATCAAAGCTTCCTCCCTCAGTCTTTTTGTTCCCAAATTTTAAATTCTTTGCTCTGTGGCATCTTTTTTCACTCTGCTTCTCAATCTTACAGTCTAGTCTTATTTTCAAAAAGTAAATGACATATTTTCTTCAAGCAAAGTTGTGCTGAAGAAGGACACACAAAGTCTGTTCTCAAAAGATTTACCCTTGAAGCTGAAGTCTTCTCTTCACTGGTGCTATCTTCACTGCCACAAGCATTGCTTTGCTACCTGAAACAATTCTCACTCGGTTCGAGATGGCAGTGTAACACTCAACAGCACTGGTGTTGACAAGATATGCTGCTAATAGCTGGTTTTGAACGATGTATGTGATACAAGAAGTATAAAGAAAAAGCATGTAAAAGATTGTTTTAATTTTAGCTTTTCACTGTTCTTATTTAAGTATTTTGGTAATACATCTGCTTAAAGATGTTGAGCTTGGTCTGTACAAAAGCACCATCTGTAGCTATCATGTATGGAGTGACTCCAGTCATTGCACAATAAAAAAAGTATCTTAAAAGAACATCTCAGCTTTGGCAAGGTACGTGAAACCAGTCAGCCTTGATGCCATTATTGCACTCACACAGCCATGCTTCTGGCAGCATTCTGCAGTGCTGGTATAATAATGGTCTAGTCTCACATTACTGAAAGCACAATTTATCACATCATATTTCCACGGACCTGGGCAATAACATGTTTTAAATAGCATACTACATCATCTACAATTATTTCTAGTCAGATCTATACTTATCATTTTAAGTGAATCTCAGTACATGATACTCTCCAAAAGCATGTTTTTCTCATTTAGAACTTTGGTTGAGGAGAACAGTTTGCAGTGCTTACCCTTTCTATTTTCCCTTATTTCTTTGAAATGGAATATTTCTGTATATCCAAATTTGGATGTGTTTGCTACTGACGGAAGTAGCAATAACAACACTAAGCAATAACATATGTTTTCTTTCAAGTTCAATCATATCTAAGTCATAAAATTCATAATTCATAGTCAATTTTGGACTCATTTTCACATAGTTGGAACTTAAAATATTTGTGAGTTCATATTAACTGAGGCGCTATTGGAAGCTGTTTATGGTTAACATCAAAAACATAGTTTATTTTTAGTGTGCTTAGAGAGTGAACATCATAATTCTTTGCTTAGTCCACTCTGAGCATTGTGACTGCATGTCTGAATTACTACAGCTTTTGCTGGTATTAGTACTATAATCCCTCATTTTTGAACAGAAAGTTTATAACAAAGTGAAAAGATGTATTCCAGAATGATAGTCAGCAAATGAAATCTTGCCTCACCAGGAACATATTTTTTTTGTATGGATACTGTCAAGTTTCTTGGCTATAGAACTGTTAGACCTTGAATAGTTTCCTAGGCCTGTAACTAGAATTAATTTCTAAAAGTAAGGGCTCTGAAGGAGAGAGTGCTTTTGAATATTTCAGTATAGAAAGAGCTTCCTTCTAGAGATATTCCTTAATTAACATAAGGATTTATATGAAAGGAAAATATATATCCCTAACTTTTAAAGGGCAGTACAGCATTCTGAATTGTCAAGGAAATAGACGATCAGTTAAAAAAGGAGAAATCTTTTTTTTTATTATACATTCCAGCTAGGCAGCCTACATCTTTGGTGATAATCTAAGAACTATTTCTCTAAAACCAAAACAAAATTTAAAAATAAAAATAATTTTTTTAAAAAAAAAGTCTTGGGGAGAACAGTTGTGATTTTGAAAATGAAACAGTTGTTTAGTTTTAGAAAACTACAGCTCTTCTAAACCGCCTGAAAGAGTGTGAGACTTCCAGGAATTCTGCACATCAGTAAAAAGTGGAAAAGATGAACCAATAGAGCCACCATCCTATAGGACAACCATTCTCTGAGCCTTCATGAATTCTGTCACCTTTCACAGGAAGGCCATTTTTTAAAATTTTATCTCAGTCAGTGATCTACGATTTAAATCTACAAACACCTGATAGCTGTCTAGAGGTTTGTATATGATGGTAGAATTCACAGCTGACAAATATGCATCACCCAAACCTACTATCCAGTTTCCTAGATGTTGAGAAGTATTTCATGGACACCTTTTCAACTTCATCTGTGTTCCTTGTTTGAAAGTTAAGTAGTTTGGGCAGGAGTTGCTCTTCTGAACCCAGAGACATACTACCACATTACACAGCCTTCACCTGTAGAGAAGCACATTTTGTAGAAACAAAACCAATAGCTACAAAGCCAACACTCACTATAGCAGTACATCCATTTTTTGCTTGTTTGAAATTTTTTTTCACAAATACTGCTTTCTTAAGAACATAATTTCTTTTGACATGTCCTTCTTAACATTTAGGGGATGCTGGCATTTTTTCAACATTGACCTCAAAATTTCTATTTTATTTTCATGTACAGGAGTGGGGGAGAGAGATGTCTGGTGGTTTAGAAGTAGTCTGACTAGATAGAAATGGACTTTTGTCTGCCTTGGCAGTTTTGTTAAGATCTCACAAAACTGGCAGTTAACTGGATTTCTATGTGCTCTACTTCAGGAACAAAATGAGTCTTCCATAAAATATTGCCTATTTTGCTGATGGGGAGCATTATTCTTTAAAAGACTCACATATTAAACCTCCTACCTTTGAAAGTAACTCTGTTTCTGTGGTTTGTGTGGTTGTCACTTCAATGTACATCTAGATGTTATCTTGCTTCACTGACGGAAGTAACATTGCACAAGAGGGGAGGATGAGGGATGGATAGAAGAAATTCGTGATTACCCAAAGCAGTTTGTGAATGTTTATATAGCCATCTCCGAGTTACCTTGGCCATTAGTTATTTGGCTTATTAGTTTCACCTGCAACACGTATGGAGTTGAATAATTCAGCCTATTCAGCATATGAATTTGTAGTAATAGCACAGAAGAGTTGCATTTAGAAAGATCAACTGTTCCTTTAAATATATATGTAACTAAGTTGGTTCATTCTTTATCATTTTAATTGCCCCTTGTCTGCTTTACTCTGTCACCAACAGAAAAAACATCCTGTTATCAAGGATTCCTCATATACCTGAAGGGTCCAAAGCCTGGAGCTTTTAGGAATTTTTTCATTTAGGCAACTAGAAAAAGGTTAGAAAGATGTTTTGTTACTAGAGAAATACTAAAAAGGGAAAGACAAGCTTGGAACAGGTTGCCCAGAGAGGTGGTGGATGCCCTGTTCCTGGAGACATTCAAGGTCAAGCTGGACCAGTCTCTGAACACCCTGATGTAGCTGTAGATGTACCTGTTCATTGCAGGGGAGTTGGACTAGCTGGCCTTTAAAGGTCCCATTAAGCTCTAAGGATTCTGTGATTCTTTATGTTTTCTCAGTGCAGGCTGCAAATATATTTGGAGAGCAGAAGAGGTTTCCAACTATAGAATGCAGACAGGCACAGTCAGCAATAGGGCAGTTCTGAGTTTACAAAGTGTTCTCCAACAGTGCTTTTCACTACTCTGAGCCACTCCAGCAGAAAATAAGGTAGTTTCTCCACCTTGTCTGTGCTCTCCTCATTTCCTTTGGGAAGTCAGGTTTCCATAGGAAACCGTGCTGTTGGAAGCTGATTCTTCCAGAGGTATAACACTAGCCCCTCTAAGTCAGGAAGGCAGCTTAGCAGGCCCACTGGGAAGTAGCAGATGGATAGGAAAATGACATGCTTTCCAAAACTATTTAAATATAAGCTCTCTTTTGTTACAGCTGCGTAAGAACCATATAAAATCAGGTAACGCAGAAGAGAAAAGGGGTCATGAAGGAGAAGTTTGTACAAAAAGTAATGCTAAAAAAGAAAAACTGCATTGCAAATGGTAATGTAAATAAGATAAATAAGATAAAACTATGAAGAAATACTGCGGATAATCACATCTGAAAGAATCTGAAGGAATATCTAGAGGGTTCTTTTTGGTGCTGTACTTCACTTCTGGCTCTGAATTTTTCTGAATTTGTCTCTCTTACCACTTCTACAGGACAGAATTTCAATAGCATTTTCCTTCAATCAATTGAGGACTATTACTTGATGAAATCATTGTTTTCAGGTAAATACCTTTCCATTATATAAATCATCATCTTGCAGGTAATCTGAAGTAGATATGCTGCTTGTACATAATTATGAGCTGGTTTCCCCAATTACCTGTTCTTATATCTAATGTGCTGAGGAATTCGGTCACTTTGAGTAATCTCCACACTGCTAATTACTGACTTATCTGAATACAAATATATTTCTAACTGCCAGTGGGTCTTGAGATAGATTCAAGACAGGACTATCATCATCTTAAATAGACTGTCAAGGCAATAGGATAAGTTATAATTTGCATGCTTGTAGACTGATACAAAGATGAGATAGGGTAAGTATTAAGACATACGTTTAAGTAATAATATGACCACAGACAAATTTCCCCAGGAAGGAAATATGCTTTCAGCATTGTCAACGCAGACAGTGTCTGAGTTTATCCTCTCAGTGGGAAAGGTGGGCGAAAAACACTTACTACTTCATATATGCATAATTTAAAAATGGGAGACATTCTGCAGAAATATAAGGAGCCATGAATTTAGACAGCATTTTCAGCTAAAATGAAGGTTATGGTTTGTCTGTAGCATAAGCCTGAAGTTCCAGATACCCTCACAAAACGTTGAATTCTGTGTGCAAAAGAACATGGTAATTCAAGTCAGGCAGAAGGAGACAAAGTACAAATTCAGAGCTTTCTATAAATATTTACCTAAACATTAAAAAATAAAACTTAATATGTTCTAAAATATAGGCACATACGCAGCAGGATTGAAAACTGCAGCGATTCCTAGTCCTTTGCTTATTCTATTATATTTATCATATGCTTAGTGTTTTATGGGACTGGCAGCACAAACTCTCTGATTAGAAGTCTGTTCGCTGTAGTTCAGCACAACTCACCGAGTTCTTTATGTTCTGTTGAACCACTTTTGCTGCTTTTTGCAGCAACAGTTGGAACAACTTTTCCTGGATAATATTTCATGCAACAAAACTATTGAACAGAAGATGTGATTTAGGTATTTTATGGCACATATTCTTATGTGATATGGCTTAGATAAGTTCAGAATTCCATTTTAGTTAAATATGAAATATCTTAGAATAAGTGTTGATAAATTATTCTGAAAAAAATCTATTTTCCTTCCAAAAATGAGAGTGTGTGCGCAGGACAATCAAGGCAAACTATGGAGAAGATGATAGTAAATAAGAGATTAATTCAGAGACCCTCAGTCAAAGAAATAGTTCCACATATTTTTTATTTTGTTTTGAGGGTATTTATGATCCTACAAAGAAACTTGCCACTATCTTTTGATATTTGTGTGAAGGAGAACAGTTGACAGTAGATAACAATTTGAATGCAGACCTAAATCAGGAGACAATAAAACATTACAGTATAAGGAAGGATAGGCCAGCATTAGAGATGTCTAAAACCTACACTAAGTTTGTGGTCACAGCACAAAGGACAAAATAGCAGTGTAGAATTAGTAACATTTAAGAAAATAGTATAAGTGTCTTGACCTGCAGCTGACACTAGTTTAAATTATGCTGAAGAACCAACTCTGACTCCTCAGTGCTACCAAAATACTTTCTCCAGCAAACAATGGAATTATCTCCTCCCACATATACCCAGATTCACTGGAAGTTCAAGGTAATTCAGCACATACAAGTATTTGGGCAACATTCATTTCTTATTTGTAAGTTGAAGTAATAACAAGGAAAGGAGTTGTCTTGGGGACAGATATGAAAAGTTCTGTGCTACCAAGAAAAGGAAAGAGGAAACTTGAAGATGATAAAGATAACAGTGCAAGATGTACTGAATGTCTTAAAGGGAAAGTATACCCTGCAAAATCCTCTGCTCGTCCAATATCTATTGCCAGTTCTTACTCTGAAGCCTTACTCACCAGATAGCATTACTCATAAAGTGATTTAAGTGCAGGCCTTCTTGGCTTGTGGGTTTCTACATTATCTTTAGTCCTGTGTGGTTCTTAGTTTAAATGCTTTCTGAGATCACAGATGTCATTGGGACATTTGTTCCCAAACAACCCTCCTGTCACTCAAATCGCTTTGTAGCCTGAACCTTCCAGACAAGACATGTCTCTGGCCTTATCAACACAAGAATGTGAATCTGGAGAGAGGCTTCTCCAAGGCAGGTTAGTGCTTGTAATTCTTTTGCTCTTCTACTTTTCTTGTCATCAAGGCATCATGTCTTTCTAAAACAGATGCTACAACCACACTGGAAACATCATTATCTTGGTGAAATATTAGTGGGGAAAAGCTTATGTGAGATGTTGTACCAAGGGATAGACTAAATCTTACTTTCTGACTTCAGAGCAAGTGAACATACAACAATGGTAAGAAGCCCAAACTTAATTTCTATTTGAATTTCATAGAATATTCACAGAATATGTGTCCATATAGTTAGTAATATTCTCCTAGTAACTGTAATTTTAATAATAATGCTTCATTAATAGTGTGGTCATTGAAAAAAAAGGAAAAAGTAAATGCTCATCCAGAACACTGTGTTAAGCATTTTTCTTTCATTGAAAGAAAAAAAGGAGAAAAATAATTGATCTCTTTAAAATTTTCTAAAATGAATTACTGACCCATGGATCTAGACACATCTAGCAGGTGTCAGAATGTGTGGTGTTCATGTCATCACAAGAGGCAAGCTGCAGCACAATAACATTTTTTTTTCTCTCCTCTGTATTCTATGACTGGATACTTGTCATTACTAAGATATAGGAACTGTCGGATTACATCAGTCATCAGAAACACCACTACATCATGTATCTGTTTGAATTCAGCAATGTTCAGTTTCTCTATCTCATTTTCCACAGAACTTTACCCTTTCACAAAATTACTAATGTGCTGCTTCACACTGACATTTTGCGAAGCTTTGCACTGGAGGAGGCACTCAAAACAAAACTCCTAACTCCAAGATACTATTTATCCGCCACTATGTTTTTCTGCTAAAAACAAAAAAGACACCCAGTACAGTCATCTATAAGTCAACCTAGAAGTCACGAAAACTTTTCTTTCTCTCTCACCCACATTTGAAAATTTTAAAACTTTTCTTTCTCTCTCACCCACATTTGAAAATTTTAAAACTGACTATTCAGTTGACAAGAGGAGAGAAAGAGGGAAGAGCATCCCTCCAGCTGTTAGCAGCTATCTTGGTGCAGTGAAGGGCTTGCATCCAACTGCTGCAGGCTGAGGGCAATGAAGCAATCACACAGCAGGTCTTGCACCCAACTGTCCCTCTCATTCTCACTCATAGCATCTCGTCATATGTTCTCTTTTGTTTTTACCTATATTTATGCTTTTTGCCATGGATGTTTTGTTGGGTTATTTTTCCTGTCACTTGCATATTTTTTTATTTCAAATCCCAATTTTCTGTTGTGAAAGGTTTGTAGATGAAAAAAGAGAGAGACTAAGTTGCAGTGTATTGAGTTCTCTAGATTTACATTTCCCTCAACATTCATAGTAGTCTAATTAATTTGTGGACCTTGCAAGATTTCTACTTCCAAAAAAAAAAAAAAAAGTGTATGTAGGCCAATTATGGTAGTTAAGAATCACAGTTCGAGTTAGAAATATTAACAATTCAAGAAAGAAAACAATCACCATTTTTGGTCTCTTTCTTTTCTATAAGACATCAGAGCCAACACTTCCACTGAGTTCAAGAGGGAGACTTCTCTGCCTTTATGGTCAAGTAAACACAGTTAAAATACATAAGCCAGACATATACAGACAAAATACATGGCCTGTTTCTGAGGCCAAATTTGGTAACCAATCACAATGAATTCACTGTTTCTAAATGAGGGCAGAAGTTGTCCCTACAAAACATTTTCCTTTATTTATGATTTTAGTAAGCTCTGCTGAGTTTATCACGACCTGCTTTTTTTGTTTTGTTTTGTTTTGTTTTGTGTACACAGACTACCTCATACGGTGGATTATTATTCCTTGTCTCAGAGAACATGACAGTTTTGTAGCACACAAAAAACCAATGTTATAAATCCTTATGTCTGGTATCTTTCTTCAGGATGATGCTCCTGTTTATGCAAAGATTGCAATTTTGAGAAGAAAAAAAGGACATATTCCTAAACAGTAGCAGAGTCCTGAAATTTATACTATGGATTTCAGTTTTTCAGTTTAGTTAGAAAAATCTTCAGGCTTTCAAAACTTCCTCTACAGAGATCCAGAGATAACCTAAACCTGAAAATTTTTCCAAGCAAAATGAAAGAACACACTGTTGCTAATACGCAATTAGCTGAAGTTTTCCTAGGGATAGGAATGAAGCTCTGCTCCTTTCAAGAGACAGTCTGACAGCAGCCACACTAGAGCCAACTGTACAATCACTCTCCAGTGCAGCCAACAAACAAGCTGGGGGAAGACAGCTAAGGGATCAGACCCAGACACCATAGACATAGCTGTTGGAAACATTATATGCTGAAACAAAACTGAAATAAATTATCAGCAGAAGTGTGGGGCTGACTACACCCAGAATGACTAATATTTTCATGCTGAAAGAAATTTTCCAGACTGCACTATCAGAGACCACTGCTTATGACTGATAATATCAGGGACAGAAAGTGCAGGAAAGTAGTCAAGGAATTGCTCACAGGAGGCTAAGTCAGAACACCTTTTTCCTCCTTGTTTTTGTGATTCTTGCTGAAAAGATGCTGATATTTTCACAGAATCACAGAATCACCCGGGTTGGAAGGGACCCCAAGGATCATGTAGTTCCAACCCCCCTGCCTAGCAGGGCCACCAAACATACACATTCAGATCAGGTTGCCCAGGACCCCGTCCAACCTGGCCTTAAACACGTCCAAGGACGGGGCATCCACAACCTCCCTGGGCAGCCCGTTCCAGGGCCTAACCACTCTCCTAGTAAGTTCTCTGAACTAGATTATTCCACTCTCTTGGTGAATTTTCCAAGGCCACAGACTCTCCGTTCTTTGTAGGGGACATTTTTCGAGGTACAGATGAGAGTTAGATGCCCAATTCCCATTATTTTTCACGGCAATTACATGATTAACTGCCCTCTGTGCCTTTTATAACCTTCCTTTTAGGAGTCAGATGTCCATGATTACATAGATTATCTACAAGTTTCACAACAGCAGTACTTTGAGGTGCTTTAAAATGCTATTGGAATGTTTGACAACATATGTAAAATGTAGAGTAATGATCATATAGTCTATGGATTGTTTGTTTTAAGAAGCTGAGATTTTAATGCAAAAATAGGATACATTTTTAAGGAAACATACCCTCAGCCTAAAACACATATAATTATGGTTTATTCTGTTGCTCCACTGGGTTAAAACATTCATTATACGAGCCACAGATAAGATATAATCTGGGAGGCTGATGACTTTTGCAACATCACAGAAAATTAAAGGGGAGATTTTGTTGTAAGCTAGTTGAGTTTGTAGTAAAAACTATGTCCACTATGTGGTAAAAAGATTGCTGTCACTTTCAGCTCTGGCTTTTCTATTCCATTTTTCATAGTCTAGCTGGCTGTAAATCCTCAAAATTGCATAATGCCAATTAAGAAAATAAAGAGCAAATGGAGATACCAGTACTCATAAAGGAATGCTGCTGGCTGAGGCCCCAGATATTTTTTGTGTCTCCAGTGATTTGCCTGTAACTGTTCCAGGAAGTTTGGGAAAAGCTTTGCATTGACATCATGCTATAAATGCTGGAAAAAGCTTTACCCTGGGAAACATTTGAGTCCTAGTTCAATGTCCTGGGTAACCTATCCTATGACTTCTATGGACGTTCTCAAGGTTAATGAATTCAGCAGAAAACTAACCCATCTCTCTCTGTGCTTTCAAAGCTGGTTTACTGAGCAAAAAGTTAACAAAATGGTTATATCTGCATTATTTTCTCCTGATTTTTCTTTTCCCAAAATCTCTTTTTTCCCTTTTCAAGCACAGCTGCTCCTGTGAACCACATAATAGAAAAGTATGTTATATTATTATACTTCATTTAACAAAAAATGCTTTAGCAATAATTTATTCTCACTAACCAAAGAAACAGATGAAGGATGGCTCACCTCTTCTTAATACATGGTCTTCAGGATTGTTTGCTTCTTTTTGTAAATTAAAAGCAATAGACGTAATGACAGTAGACATAGATTAAACTAATTCCTGGAAAAAAAATATCAGAAGGGCCATTGAGATTCAGTTCATAAAGATAGCCACTGTGGAAAGTTAAATCACTTACAAGTGAGCTTCTGAGGAGGAGGGAAAGCATCCAATGACTGTTAGGATCAGTACTTAATCCCTTAGTAGAAAATTCAATAGAATTACTATTTAGAGGGGTTTTCGTTTTCCAAGAATTATTGTTACTTTCATTGCTTGTCAGTGAATGGTTTGGTTTTCTGACCTAAACTGTGTGACTCAGAATTCTTGTGATTAAATCTCCGTGGAAGTATCAAGGACCAAGATGTGCTTCTTTCATGGTGTCTGTCTCTCACACTGATTGAGAGAAAAGCCAGCTGACTAGTTTGGTCTAGAAGCCCTATTTTTAGATGAACTAATTTAGGCAAGAAAAAAGCTAACTAAATAAATTCCAATTACTGTATTGCTGTTAATTGCCAAGTTAAATCTTTTAGTAAGAAAGATCTGCAAAATAATTTTGTGAGAAGTAAAAATCTTTTTCTTGCAATAGCGATTGGGAAAAAAACAGGAAATACAACAACCTTGCAAGTTCATAAGAAATGAATTTCTTTTGCAATTATTGCTAAATGTGCCATTTTTTTCTAAGTTCTTATTCTTTGTGTGCATTTTTTCATAAATATGTTGTACAGGAAAAAATTGTTTTAATAACCTCTCACATTTGGCAAACTAAAACCCCAATGTCTCATTTCACTTTTCTGATATTTCACAGCCAAGGATTAGCAACATTTTAGAAACAATGCTAAGACTGTGTGTACTTGTTGTTTTTAATAAAACTGTCAAGTGCTAAAACCCTGTGAGTGCATAGGTATAATAGGTATATTTATAGATTATTTCTCTCCAAATGAATAGGAAGAATTATTTTTAAAGCCAAATTCCCAAATGTAAAGCTAGCAAAACAAAACAGTATTTCATTATTTAAAAAAAAAAAAACAAAAAAAAAACACGTACAGGTTTTGGGCAAACATTGAAAGACATAAATGTTTCAGTATTCTGAAAATAACCTGATTTTAAATAATACACACATAATAAAAAGGGAACTATTAGAAATTAATTTGTTTCCTTTTGCATTCTGTGTGTTTTTTACGTTATTCAATACAGATTAGTCAATTACAATCCAGCACTAACATTTCAGAGTATAACAGCTATCATTGGACTTCAAAAATAATGTTATGTTATTTATCTCCTTACGATACAGGTAATAAATCTCAAGTTTAGGCAGATTATGCCCAAGTTCAAATACTTACGTTTAGTCACATTTTTAAGTTTTAGTCATTTATTGGAGTCAGAAACCCAAGTCATCTAAACCGTCTACCTTCACATAACTATTACCTTCCACATTTACTAAATCCGAAAGATCTATCTGTACTATCCTTTGTAGACAGTCAACAAACCCATCCATTTTGTTCACCTTCAGTATTTGCAGTCACATTTTCCTACTTGATATCAGTTCCAGAAATGTTAGGAATGATGCCTAAATCATGTTTCACTGTGATTCTTCTGAAAAGCATAAATACATTGAGACAGTGTTCATTTTGACATTGGTGGCAATGAGAACCAGAAGTGCTCAACTCAAGATTGTCCTAGACTTTAACAGTAGTTCAGCTTTAAAAGTAGAAATAATCTGATTTGATATAGATGTCAACACTGGTTTCTCTTGACAGACAGTGGAAATTACTCCGCAGTTCTAATTGTGATTAATATCATCCTAAAGTACACACTTAAAATGGGTCAGAGAAACCATACCCTAATCAAGTCTGCAGAGACTTCAGATGGAGGCTAAGATAATGAGCCCAATTGAAGAAATCTGAAGTTACAGGGAACCCATGCACGTACTATAAAATACAACATTTATATAACGTTTATGGACTGTTGTAGTGCATCGTATCTAGTATACTGTATTTCAAAGAATAACAAAGAACAAACAAACAAACAAACCTGCAAGGCTAAAGATTAAGTCTCCTGCAATCTTACCTGTAAAATATCCCAAAATTTTAATAAACCTTTTTTTGAGTTACGCTTAAGATAGTGTAAAGAGACTGAAGAATTAAGATCTTTCAAGAAAAAAAAAAAAAAAAAAAAAAAAAAAAAAAGTAGAAATTAGACATGGGATTTCAAAAGCAAAGAGAATTGAATGTCTAGTGCAAACTGAGCAACCATACCCCTTGGGCTTGTTTGAAAGCCTAAATATTAGTAAAGGGAAAATTAAATCAAGAAAATATTGGCACCTCTTGCCATTTTGTTATTGGAAAGGTACTGCAGCAAAAACAGCTAGTTCTCTTAGAGCAAATGTGTTCATGTAGACGTTGTTTCCTTCATTCTACAATATCTTATTTTTTAAGAAAAACAAACATTCCAGTGATCACATTTTATTCAGTTATGTTTTTTTTTTGTTCAGATGAATCTATACTGATGGAACTTCTGTGTTCTGAATTTGTAAAATACAACTCACAGTAATCTTGTGAGCACAGCTCTTTTTCTAAAGCACCATTTGAAACTTTTTAAAAGTTTGCTTGTGTTCCACTCCAACTACACAGCATTAAGCTCTGTCCATAAAGGATTTTTTGAAGAGATTTTGATGGGAAGACTTGTAATTAATACCTCGACTAATAAAAATTTAAAAATACACCCTGTATGTATTTATATTAGTCTGTCTCTTACAACAGGAAGTGTTTTAGAAGTGCGATTACCAGACACTGAGGTTTTTTAACGTATAAAATAGAAAAGAGAGAGGACAAGCTGTGGTGAGGAAAATGCGAGCATTGTACAACTCAACAGACCTCCTGTCCCAGAGAGATTTATTTACTGGAAATTACGGTGAGAGGAAAGAGACTAAATAACTTTAAGTCCCCAGTTATTATGTCATATGTAGCCCCATAGCACAATATAGCTACAATCTGCAGCTTTGTAAACTGAGCTGTCAAATACTTGTTATTTTAAAGCTGCAGCTTTTCAGGGTCCTCTGACAGCCAGTGGTCCCAGCTCTCAGCCTGATTCATGGCTGGCGCTGAGACAGAGGAAGTTCGCGTCTGCTATAATCTAAACACTTTGCAAATGGAGAACTGGAACAGTGGTGAAAGAAGAAAACAGCCTAAACCCTATAACCCAGACAAGAATCCTACAAAGCTTCTGGGAAGAAAAGAAATAAGTACAACATTACAGATTGCAAGTTCAGCAAAAGTATTTGTGCGATTTTACAAACAAAAACATTGATTTTAAGTCATTTAGCTGAAAAGCAGTGAAAATTGTTCTCCGTCAAAAATGTGGAAACAATGTCCCAGATGTGTACTTTTGCAACATCTGTATTTTTCATTTCAAGTGTAAATATTAAAAGGTGGGTTGTAGGAGGGTATCTCCTTCTCTTGCATTTTCTCCTACTCCTGAGAGTTGCTTTCTTAGTCCTTAAATTCAGATCATTTGTTGATTATAAAACACAAAAAAAATGCAGATAATTTTCATTAGTTTTTCAGAGGTGTCTTACAGGTGGTAAAGAGATTATATATCTTGGGCTGTAGTACTGTGTCCCTGTACTGCTGAGGCAATGAAATCAGATGTCTCTATAGTTTACTCTTTCTTAAAAGAAACAAATGTCCAAATTCACTAAGAAATCTTTTTAAGAATAATAATAATCTTTTCTGATTTTTTCCCTAATTGCAGTACTCACACAGTAGTAGTCATCCCGATCTCCAGTACACATTTGTTGTTCTTACCTTTGCTGTTGAACCAACCTGCATAGAATAATGCTCATCTGCCATTCATCCTTCTCTTTACATCCTGGTCTATCTGAGTATAGAAAATGTTTATCTTAATTACTTATATGAATGTCAACTTAGACTTACATGTAGCCTCAGGATAGCATTCTAGCTAGTTTCTGTAAACTGTCAGGAAAATATATGTTTCTGCATAAAAAAAAAAACTTGGTAATTTTGTTCTACCAGACCTCATGGCAATAAAAACAAAGGTATTTTTGTAGTTTGTGTTTGGTGAGTTACAGCTCCATTCTTCAGCATTCATTATATTGACAATAATACCATACAGAATGAATTGTTACAAAAGGAAAGAATTTTTGAGAAGAAATAGTAGTATAATTTGCACATATTGTGTTCAGAAAGACAAAATGCCAAAGGTTATGGGAACTTACTTGAAATGCTTATAGCAGCCATAACATTTGCCTTTCAAACAAAGATATTTGGGTACCTGGAATTTAAACGCATTGCTTGGAATCTGTGGAAGAATCTATATGGTTGTTCATGGCCTTCAGAAACATGGATGCCACAAAGCAGAGATATGGAGAATGTGAAAAGCAGGCATAAAAGGCAATTGCAAATCTGTGCCAATATTACTGCCTTTGTCATCAAGCAGTGGAAAGGTTTTTCTAGTTAAATTCAAGTAATTAAATCTCCCTGCTTTCATTAAAAAAAAAAATACAACTGTCTGCTGTTGGTCTGAAGAATTGCACAGGGTGAATGTAAATTTTAATTTCATGGTGCAAGTGTTAAATTATTGCCATCTAAGCTGTCTGCCAATGTTACATGGAATCCCACCACATTTTAATAATTCCCCCTTTGTTTTGGATGGAAATACTATATGTGTTGTGATTTGGAAGTTTTTAAGTGCAATTAAAGCCCTGAGAACTACAACATAATCACATTCAATTCACCTAATTAGACAGAGAGGAAACTGTCATTCCTGAAATGGTTTGTGCCCTTTGGAATGTCTGTGTGTGTACACACACATATAAAATGAAACTTATTTTCTCACCCATCCTGTGTTAAAATGTAATAGAAACTCCTGCTAACTGAAGACATAGCTGGGTGTTGGTTATTAATCTCAAAACATATAGGTGTGTGTGTTAATAAAAAAAAAACTGTCCTTCTAAACACAAGAATCCTTTCCTGATAATTACTTTGCAATATCTAAGTAATGATTTGCCATTAATTCCCTCTCTTTACAGTGCACTTGATGACATTTTACAGATCGTCAAACTAAATAAATAAGAACCATCCTCATTCATTTAGAAGAAAACCCTTTATTTATTTTAATTCATTCTGGGAGTTCAGAAATAATGACAAACTTGACAATCCTCAAGAGATCACATCACTTTAAGCTGCATGACCAAAGAGCCTTTAGCTTCGCAGGAAGAGACAATACATTTCATGCTGAAACAACACTTATGATCAACATTTATGCAATCTATAGATACTTCCTATATTTGTATCATTGCAACTAAGAAAACATGGAGTATTGTAAAGAATGACATGAAGACGGTGATCATTTGAGGCGTCTTACTTCAACTTAGGAGCATTACTATGAATTCTGTGCAGATCCCTTTCTCTTCTTGGTCTCAATGAGCCAGTTCTTGCAGCAAAGGCTTATTTGGTTACATAGCAGTATGGAAAATATCTTCTTAGAATCAACAGGACACGTCCCTCTACCTGCATTCAGGAAGAAATTTCAAGTGGTGTTTTTTTCACTTCTTTACCAGAAATTTTTGTCTATTAAATTGTGACTAGGAATCACATGCAGTATTCAAAAGAGAATGAATATGAAATTGTTGTTTTTCACTGACCTAGCACTGTTCTGAGCACAAAATTCCAGGCATCATGCATCATCATTTTTCAGTTTTTATTTGTAAATCTAGTAAAAACTACTATGACATGATAATCACATTGAGATGCTTCAAGTGCATTGGTGTGTTCTTTTCTTAATATATTTATACAGTTACATACAGAGATGGAAAAAAAAAATGGAAAAGCAATTATTAGGTAAGTCTCAAGTACTTGTAAAACCGACAATTTCTCTTTAGGCATTTGTTGCAAAATAAATTTGCTTTTCTCTTCTTTGTGGTAGGCTACAGTAAGCCTATTAAGGTCCAGCAGATAATATTACACTGGCATTTCTACATGGCCTGTGGCTCACTACCTCACCATTGTCCCTAGTCAAGTCATTTGATATACTTTTATCATATGTGCCTGAACAGGGAGGCCCATTCTTTCTGGACCCTTAAGAGGCAAAGAGGTGAAATCTAGAACAGCTCAATTGTCTTCTCTGACTTTAGGATTTAAGAAAGTGACTGTCTTTGAGAACCTATTGTATCCAGTTCAATGTGTGGCGAAGACTTCCTTTCTGAGGTCATGGGCTCTGAATATCAGACATTATCCAGTGGAGTTCCTTCAGATGCTCCCAAAGATCATTCCTTATCACTGACAGGTTCAGTCACAGCAAGGAGGAGGGAATATATTCTCAAGGAAAGATGATCTGGATCTTATTCCCCACCCAGAATACAAGAACAAACTTATAGATAGATAGATAGATAGATAGATAGATAGATAGATAGATAGATAGATAGAT
>NW_024962334.1:38364452-38484290 GCF_019238085.1 Lagopus leucura | reverse complement strand
GATAGATAGATAGATAGATAGATAGATAGATAGATAGATAGATAGATGATACTAAGTACAACACAATGCCAATCCACATTAGATAGAACTTTTGTTTTTTGTTTTATTTTGCTGAAATGTCTGAAAGTATTTCAATAATAATTTAATTACGAACCTTATATTAACAAAAGAAAAGAATTTTTTTTCCACTCAGTGTGGAACAAGATACTACCTATATTTGTTAAACACTGTCTATCAGCCAGAATTTGCAAATGGAACTAATCAACTTCAGATATTCATTCTCCATTACCCATAAATATTTTAAAAATACAAAGGCAGTTCCTAAGTTTTTCACCAAATAAACTAGCCTATTAAGACTAAGTGGCCTGAAACCACCATCTATGAGTTCACATGTATTATCTTGAAAACCTGTATAATCATGTGTATTATAAGTAAGGCTTAATGTTGAAATGCCCAACCTTGTAAACAAGCTTTGTTTACATAAGAAGACAATAGGACTCTTCTTTTGTTTCAGAGTTTACATGTTCAGAGGCTGAGATCACTATTTTTGAAATGTGATGATGGGGATAGACAGTAATTACCTTTGTGAAGGTTTTACAAAGAATCCTGTAAATAAAGCCCATGACAGAAATGTATAGTGTCTCCAAAGAAACAATTATGATGTATTGTGTTTGAATAATAACTCAGAATGTTTTATTATCATCTGTTTACATAATAAGTCATAATAACTTTTCAAAATATGGTGCTTGCATTTTTATTATTGTCTTAAGTGCACATAGGGGAATAACTACAGCCTAGAATCATAAACTTTGTAAAACTTTCTTGAAGACTGCATTTTTATCCCCATCCTCTTCTGCTCAAACAAAAATGTAAAGGAAACAGAACACACAAATAAAAGTACACTAAAATAATCCCATATGTCTGGCTAAAACAAAAGACAGGAAATTCTTAAAAGTGTAGTTATAAACTGAAAAATGCCTATAAACATGGCTTCCTACTGTCTCACATTTATATATTCATAATTATTTCACTATCAATATTTTCCTTGCTTATATGTATACAAATTACATTGTTCAAGTCAAGACCACATTCTCAGTCTGATATCTGGAATACAAGCCCTGTTGTCACTGGCTTCTACTGCAGTGTTAAAGATGAAACTGAGAGAAATTCCTAGATTCGCTCTCCTGGAAACTTTATGATTTAAACCTATTTCTGATCTTTAGCAATATTTCCTTGAGGAGACTGAGGTCCAAGTTAAACTTTCAGGAATTACAAGGGAAATATCAATGAACTCTAGAGATGCCAGAAAGACAAATGACAAAAGCAGTTAAAGCAAAAGTGCTGAGCTTTTTTTAAGCTCTCCACTTAAAACTCTTGTTGCCCACAAGATGCTCCAGAAAGGTGCAGAGGTACTCACAGACCCTCACAACGGTTTCAGACATCTAGCCCACAAAGTAGAATCCAAAGCCAAGATTGGAGAGCTGTTTTCTACAGAAAACAGATGATGATATGTGGGAGGACTAACAAAATACAAATATTGTGGAATTATCTAGAACCTAATTCATAATTTTGAAAGCCAGATAATGCCAACCTACGTAGCTTAGGCACTCCTTCACAGTGGAAGACTGTGGTTATTTCCATCCACCCAGTGTCCACAGACCATCACAGTAATTCAACTTTTGCTTCAAAGGCTCCATTTATTTTTTTTTTAAACATAACTGCTGATGAAGATGAGATGTTAATGATGCAACATTAGATTATTCTTAGTTCTATTAATGAATAGAATGAAATAATGAAACTATTTAATGAAAAATAAACACAAAAATTGTGTGGGGCAAAAACAAAGGTCAGAATCCTTCTTGCTCCATAAAAAAAATTGTTTCTTTCCTTCTCTATCTCCTTGAATCTTAACCAGTTTTGCAGCTGTAGTGCACATCCGTACAGCGATGTAGACTAGCCTGGAACCCAGTGGGTAAGGTGTTCCTCCTCAGAAATTATAGTTTAAATGCCTGAGATCAAAGCAGATGTAAAAAGTCATCTCCTTCTGAAAGGTTCCCAGATTTATTGGCATATTCTACATGTGTCTGAGTGCACTTTCCAGGTCTCAGCTACAAGCTAACACTACCATTTATCTTTTGGATTCCCAGACTGCTTAATTCAGATGGTGGTACATTTCTTCACTCTGAGCCCTTCTGAAACAGAATATCATGTGCTCTCAGAAACATTCACAGCTAACATGGAAGATGGTTATGTTCAAATGATTCTCTGGTCAGGCAGACACTGAATGCAAGGTTTTCAAGTCACAGTTTCAACGTAGGCACCTTAAACATTCCAGTATTCTATTTTAGGTAAGTAGTTTTATTGACTCTAACTTGCTGATTGTTTGTGAGATGTAAAAATCTACTGATATATCTCCTCACATCTGATGTTGCTTCTTTGCTGCTGAGGAAGAGGTAAAATATTACACTTAAATTCTGCCACGAATGAGCACAAGAGCTCAAATTCTGTCCCAGTTCTAAAAAGGTACTTTTTCACGTGGAATGTTTCTGAATTCTTATTTATTTTTCCTGAGAGTCTTTCAGATGTGTATCATTCACTTTAAAGTTATTACCCATGTTGCATTCTTAAGGTAAAACGATCAAAAGAGTGGATGGGTTCAGAGCACAAGCTGTAAGCTAGTTATAATTCAAGATGACTGACAATATTTGAATCCTGTTCTGACAAACTATATAAATAACTAAAGAATATGGATTCTTTATTTGACACTTTCAAACAAATTTCTGCCTAGACATACATAGAAGCAAGCTAATCCTATGGATAGCGGATCTGGGCTCAGCAAGCAGTACAGCCACCATTGTTTCTCAAAAACACAAACGTGCACCAGTCTTTTTTTTTTTTTTTTTTTTTTTTTTTTTTTTTTTTTTCTGGTAAATCCATACTTGTGCCTACAACTGGTCTTTTATCCCAGTTCAGTTGCCAATTTAGTTGGCCTCTGTGTGGATCCTTTTCCTCAGACTTTTAATTACCTGATAGTTTACCAGCAGCATTATTGGTCAGCAAAGATACCACTCATAGCCACACCAGTGGACTCTACATACACAGGTGGAACATATATACATATATATTTCCAGTATGATGGCAGATTTTTTTTATACAGAACTTCCTTTTGCTTAATTATTAACTGCTGTATAATCTGTCAAAGTGCAAAAAAGACTGAGTGGGGCCAGCATTTACTATGATATTTGCTGAGCATCCAATCTATACATGGAAATGAACTAGTTTGTCGTCTTATGTCAACCAGCTGATCACTCCATCTGCCAGGATCTTTCAAAATGATGCATTTTATTTTCTTGTGGGAAAAGAAAACTACAACACAAATTTGAATCCGTTACCAATTTAGTGCTGTCATACTGTTCTATTGAGCTTTATAGGCTGGTTCAAAAGTTTACATGACTCTTATTTGGTATTAAAATGTATAGTGTTTTTTAATAATTTCTGAAGTCCTTTTGACTTTGTGCTTCTTCTAATGTATAACTTTTTCCCTTTTGGGTGTGGTCCTCTTTCAGCATATACATCTTTCCTGGCAACATTGAAGCAAAACTGTATCAGACTTCAATTTCAGAATCTTTCCTCATTTAAATGTATCCAAATAATCATTTCCTCTCCATCTTTGGCGTTTGCATGCATCAAATACTTGAAAATAGTTATGCTTCCTATGAGCCATTTAGTTAATCTCCAATGTACATGCACATATTTTACTTCTTTAATCTTTCTTCATAAATCAGTTTCTCTGTCCCCCTTAATCGTATGTATTAGTTCTCTCTATACTCTCTCCAAAACCTTTTATTTCTTCTTTCTTTTTGGCTGTCAGATCCATTGCTTTAAAAGGCTCTTCGTTTTAAATTCAGTTAAGTGCCAAAGGAAAAAGAAAAAGAAAAAAAAAAAAAAAACTTGATAGAAAAAAATAGTAATAAAAATATTTCCTAGTTTTCCATAAGTTTCAGTGTAAAGTAAACATATTCCAATTAAGATAATGTATATTACAACCATTCCTCCTTTACTTTTGCAATTAATACTGGATTTTCATAATGTAACAAAGCATCTTCACTGCACTAGAATACAGGATGGGATATACTTTATCTGTCTTTCAGATTCTACTGTCCTTTCAAAACATTTCTCACTGCCTAAAGCTTAATTGATCTGTTGTAGGTTACTAAATCAGGGTGGAATGATGAATCACAGAACTGACTTTGCCAGATATAAAGAGAGCTTAAGACATTCAGAACCTGAGCTCATGTGAACCTACATTATCAGAGGTTTATAAATACAGACTTTTGCATCTGGACAGATGATTTGTGATCTCTTCCATACCGCATGAAAACACAGGAGAACCAAAGCATTATTCTATAGTACAAATAGTTCTTCAAAACCAGGTTTTTTAAGGTGTTGTGTTTATCTGGAGACCTCCAGGATTTTCAGCCAAGATGCAGCTTTGCATCTAACTGCAGCCTAGACAATGCATAGGTGGGAAAGTTCTCAGTAATTAAATATCAAGACCCCCAAGGCATTACATCATTCTCTCAAGGAACTGAGTATTGAAGAAGTTAGCATCAGAGTCAACATTTACACAGAGACACATGCATATTATGTAATTAAAAGATTAAGGTAAAATTAAGACACTGCCTTTGGGAAAGTCTGTCTCTTAACTGGCAGAAAGATTATTAAACTTGCCACATCAGATACTTTTGTTAAATTGAAGATCTTAAGAAAACAAACTCTTATTTATAATTCTCATCCCCTTAACTCTTGAAGAAGAGCTGGAAAACCATGGAATTTCTTGTCAAAAGCATCATGATAAAAAAGAAATCTGCTATGTTTAATCAGTCCTTCAATAATCTTAAGGTAGGTTTTCCTTAAGGTAACATATTGTTCCTCAGGGAAACATTTATTTCCTAGGAGCTTCTGTCAAACATATTTTTTCCTAACCAACAAGCATAAGAATTATAATTGGTATTGATCTACAGACCACTTACAGATGTGTTGCAATGAGTGAATGTCCTTTACCCAGTTAGTAGGGCTTCTTCATTCCAGCTTGAGTGTTCAGAATATCTGCTTCTCCACAAATCTTTGCTCTTAGAAACATGTAGAGACTGGGGAAGTTGCTGAATGACCACAAGGCTTGAGAAGCTGCGGAATCACCTCTGGGAATTGACACAATGCTTTCTGAGAATGGCTTTTGAAACACCACTGTAAGCTACTGAAAGATGTGAATGATTCCTGTGAACAGCAGGGAGTATGTCCAGCAAAGGGTGGTGGGTCTTGCTTTGCTGGTAAAATATTTTCATACATGAAAAACAAAGTTTTTCTTTCTCAGCCATGTAAGACTATGACTTCCAGAAATGATGAAATGATCAGTAGTGCAACATAGCTCACTGGGCACCTGGCATTTGATTATCTGTACTGTGCTTTCTATATTATTTCAGTGAACTGAAAATTAGTTCATTATTCTAACAGCAGAGACAAGCGGCTTGATAAGATGTTGCCTGTTTTTCTTTCTTTTCCTTTTTAACCTGTTGAGCTGTTTACGTAATAACTGATAGCAAGTCAGAAAGTTCAACTAAAGTAAAATGCCATTAATGGAATTTAGTGCTTTTGTTGTTTTAAAAAGTCTTTCATAGATAATAAGTATTTGTAAAAAAGACTATTTTGAAATATTAGTTTATGCTTGCTTTCCACTTCTATTTTAAGACTATATAAAATAAAAAAATATGAAGAGACAAGAAAGTAAAAGTGATAGCACTCAAATAGCACTCACAACACACTGAAAGATTTTGTTTGAGGAAAACATTATAAAAACAAAGCTTAGCAGATTAAAAAATAATAATAATTAATCTGCTAAATAAATTTCTTTTATCATTTTCCATCAGAAAATCAAAAATAACTACAATTGTTTTATTTAATCTGTTCCTGTAAATTAGATTTGCGGTATTCTTTCTCTCATATTTTCAGAACTGAAAAATTTTTTACTATATGTGCTGTTTTAGTCCAAGTCTTCACTTTCAAATATTTTAATTTTATGATATCTCTTCTGCTTTATTTCATTTGCAGTTTTGTTCTTCATTTTTGCATCAGCAAGAGCTGTACCCTTTATCAGTGCTTATATCTTCTTAAAGGAGGATCTGTGACCACATTTGAAGTATCTTCTGCCAGTTGTGATGATTTTACCCTGACAGGCAGCTAAACTACTACATCACTCTCCCATTACTCCTCACCATAGGAGGAGAGGAAGAAAATAAAATGAAAAGGGGCTCAGGATTTGAGATTACCATCGCTGGACAGTGATTATTAGAATAAATAAACATAGTGTGGAAAAGTCTTTGTATATTAATTAAAATACCCAAGTGTGGCGTTCTACTAGAGATTTAATGAGAAGAAACTGACCCTGAGACTTAGAAATTCGATTTGTTTACTTTTCTACAAGGACAGACATACATAGATAGAAAAAAAAAAAAAAGTAGATTTTATTCTCACCTTGATACATCTAAGTGTTTACAGTGGGAGCTAAGCGGTAGCATAGCAATGTAGTAAAAATAGAGACTAAAGTGACATAAAAAGTGCACTGAGGGATACCTTATTCCTAATTCCAGATGTTCAAGAATAGTAAATGGTTAACGGTGATGCAAAAGGAAATTATAGAAAAAAAAATCAGAAAGAACTCCTAAATGATTAAAGGTACCAAAAAATTGATGAAGTGGAAGACTGAAAAACAGATAAGACCAAAATAAAGATTTTACAAATTAAAAATTAAATTTTAGCAAAATATAATTTTTTACTTTATTTATTTTTTATTAAATTTAAATTAAAGAAAAAAAAAATTTAAACAGGCCTAAGAATAAACTGTCATTGAAGAACAGAATAGGGATTATGGAGAATCATTCTTAAAGGGATAAGGTAAAAAAAAAAAAAGGTGGAAAATTTAAACAAATTCTTCACATAGCTGTTCAGAAAGAAATGTCAGCTCGCAGAGCTGTACAGATATAGGCAGATATTTTCTGAAGATAAATGAAGGAAAAAATACCTAAGTAAACACACATTGTATGTGATATAGTACAGATGACAATCTTAGCATGTATCAGATAAAATGGTTCCTCAGTGCTAAAGTATATGCACTTCAGAATTAACAGAAAGGGACAAAAAACAACATCACTCTTCACAAGGCTAATTTACATCACTTCACCATTCAAATAACTTTTTCCTTTTCAAAATGTTGCTTTGAAGTCAGATAGGCTGCTCACATGACTGACAACTCTAGGACAGTGAAAAAGATGTTTCAGTAGAATTAAAGAAAAAGTAATAGAAAGAGTGCAGGAGGTATCTGTGCAGAGAAGGGCCCCATGCAACTCCTCTAACAGCTTGTCTCTAAAAACTCAAGGACTGGGTTTAAATGAGAGAGACACTTTGTCTTTCTGGCATGTTTTAGCAATACCTTCTATGCAGGAAAGCAATTTGCTTCAAGACCAAACAGAAATGCACATTGGTAAGAGTGATGTATTACAAAAACAACAGAACATAACTAAATTCAGCAAATTATGGAGCAATGGCTATTTCAGTGAGAGTCAGAGATTCACCTAATGAGATCCAGGAGTTTCAGCTCTGAACAAAAAGTGATGAACTCTCATAACCTGAATTCAAGATTAAATTCCTATAAGTAACCCCTATTGTACATTAAAGGTAACTATCCATCACATTTTTAAATATATCTACAAGGGAGTTCAGTAACTTCAGTCTAAAAAATTCAAAACACAGACATATTTTCAGCCAAAATAAAGCCAGAGCCAGGAGTAATTTTAATTCTTTTCACTAAGTATTGCTTTGGCCATGAGACTACGTGTAAAATGGATGTGGTTGAAGCCACAATGGACTGTAAGGTTTATAGGATGAAAAAGTTGCTAAGGAAGAGCTTGCATGCCTAAAAACTTACATTATTCCAGCTGGAGTGCATCCTGTAGCAACAGTACTTCTTTCTTCTTCCATATCTTCCCTAAAAATCTCAGCGATCTGGCTGAAGACAGGCCAGAAGAGGCACATGGACATTTGCCTCTTTCACATTGCTTGAAAACCTGATCCTTGTCTCATCTGGGAACAAGACAGTCATGCTAAGTGGATGCATCTCTCTGCATCTGTGGAGAGATAGTAAATGTGCTGTCTGGAACATATCTGCATTCTAGGAGATGAGAAACTGGCTTGGGCTGCTTGATTTCACTTCTATTCAGAGAAATGGGGCAATGAACTTTCTAATAAACAGGTTTGATTCACAGAGGGATGACTCCACCATCAATCATTCCACCAGAGGAACAACTCAAGATTCCAAACTTTTAACCAGATGATTTTTTCAAAAGAATTAAAAAAAAAAAAAAAAAAAAAAAAAACCAAGGATCAAGTAATAACTAAAAACAATTAGTAAGATATCACATGTACACCCATAGGGTCCACTAGCCTATGGGTTAGTTTTAATGTGCCACTGGTTAAATCCTGTGTACTGAACAAAATACTTACCAAAACAATACATGCAAAGTACATAAATACTCAAGCAGCACTCTACGTCCCACATCCACTCAGATGCCAAAAGAGTGTATTTCCAGTCTGTGAAATACAATAAGTAGAAGCAATGTTTCTCCACAAGCAAACATGCATTACTCAGAAAAAACACTTTTAAGGCAGTCAGTGTGATCTTTAAAAGCCACTCCCAGTAAATAAATAAATAAACACCTTTACCTGCGCAGCTATCTGAAGACAAGTTAACAAATTCTGTTTTCCACTTGTTAGCAAATCAGTTGTTCTGTAAAGAGTGTATGATCAAAACCTATAACAGCTTGCACGTGTATGAAGTGGGGCAAAAAATTCAAATGAAGCATTTCTGACTAAAAAATGTATGAAAAAAAAACAAAATTGAAAACTGAAGCAGATGTCAGATGACCATTTTGGCATTTATAACTCACTTTTCCAGGACATTGCCATGTCTTTTCACTCAGTATATCCTCTGAGTCACATATTAAGCTGATCAAATTTGTGTATTATAGTAAACTGAAGCTTGAAGTTGCCTCCACTTCTTTCATTTCGTTTACAGTTTTGTTTGGGGGTTGGTTTTTTGTTTTTTTTTTTTTCTTTTTCGCTTGCAGAAACCTGAGGGAAAAAAAATTTTGGAGGTTACTATTGAAGTAGTTTATTCAGTAGTCAATGAACTGAGAAAAACATAGTTATAAACTGACCTATTATATACCACGACCCTTTTCACATCATAGTTATTCTTTCCACTCTGTTGCTATATTTTAGTGAATATACTATGAGTATGAGAATATTGCTCAAAGAGCAAGGTGAAGATTTGTCCCATTAGAAATCTGCTTTTTAACTTACATATAATGAGGTTATCACATATGTCTTTATGAACTCTTCATCCCTTGCTGAAAGGTAAAGTTGAAATTGGGAGATAGATTGCATCAGCTATTGGGCATTCTGGGGTTCTCCCTTATTTTAAAAACCTTCTATCTGCCTAATTATAGCTAATAAGTATCATTTAGAAACATAGCAGAGAACTCATGATTTCCTTCTTCACCCACTGCCCAGAAAATGCATATCTGAGAAAAAAATCTTGAAGGTATTTGTGATCATGACCCATTCCCATTATCTGTATCCATTCTAAGATTTTTATATTATGTGAATGAATATTTTAAAGTGAAATTATAGTATTCAATGGCAAATTACAACTACATGTGACCAAGAGAGGATTAAACCCATCATTTTGCTTAAGATCTCTGATGGCTGGAGTAATTGGATGATAGCTGTAGGGCATCTTTTTGGTCTGTAATTAGGTTATTTCTTTCTCATCCCTTCACTGTGTGTATAATTATGAATTAATTTGAAATCCCACTGTGAGTAAAGAAAATCAGTTTAATATAATGGAAGTGCAGAAGCCACAAGATATTACTTTTTAAAAGATTTTTACTGCTCATTTCAAAATACTCAGTCTGGCCCAAAGTTATATCCCTATGGACTGTATGGCTGGTATTTGGTTTCTCTTCTAACTTTATACAAGTGCTGCTCTGGAAGTAATGCCTCCTGTTTTATTATGTTGGTGTACAATGTCAGAGGTAGTGGTATGTCAGTAGAAACTGAACCTTCACACCAATCTTCCATTACATTTTGTTGCTGTGTGACAGATGGCAGCAGAGGGGCAGTCTGGCAAAATGGCATCTGACATGGAAGCATGTGAGAAGAAAAGATATGGAACTGAATTCCTGTATGTGGGAAAAAGATTGCACCCATTGACTTTCACTGATGCTTGCTGAACATTTATGAAGACCCAACAGTGGACATGAGCACAGTGAGGTTGTGGGTGATGTGTTTCAACAGCGGTGATAGTGGCAGTGTTTCACCTCCATTGGTGCAAATTTTTACAAGAATGGCAGACAGGTTCTTGTTCATGACTAGCAAAAATGCACAGCTAATGACAGCGAATATGCTGCAAAATAAACACTGTTGTTGAGAATTTTCTCTATGAAATAGTGTTATTATGCTCTTTGTGACAATTTCTATGGAAATTAATGGCAAGTATTACTTTTGAATCAATCTATGCTCTTGGACATATTTTCTCTTTCAAAATAAATGAATTTTCAAAGCACCACACTTTGCTCCAGTATCTGTCAGTACGTGTCAACAGCACAAAAAAGGTAGTGGAAAGAAATGAAAAGTAACTATGAGAGTTTTGATAGACAGTATTAGCATCAGAGAACTTAGAGGCAACTCTCAACACAGTCAACCATTTGATCCTTTTTACCCTGAAAGTGTTAAACATTGCACAACCCCAGCTAGCATACCTGCTACTATGTGCAGCAGGAGCTTACCGTTTCATCTCCTGGCTGAGATCTGCTGCTGGCAAGTTCTGCTTCCCTTCCTTTATCACAACACTGTGGTCGGATGCATCAGACCTCCTGCTTGCCTTAGTGACAATACAGGTAAAAACATGCATTTCTGACAGATGGATAACCCCAAGCAGATCTGTGGAAACAATGTTTTGACTTGCTGAACTTCCTGTTTCATTCAAAAGACAAAGGTGTTTTCATCTGTCCCCAGAAACTTTGAAAGGGTTCAGTGAGAGGGTCCCAGGTGTGATCTGAGCACCAGTGATGTCAGCAGAGACCCCAGGAGCTGAGCAGGGTGTGAAGTTGAGAGGAAGACCAGAAGAAAAGATTGTTGGTAAAGAGAACAAGGGTATTGAGATTTGTATTTGTAAAAAAAAAAAAAAAAAAAAAAAAAAAAAAATTACCAAGCCCATAGCCCTATCGTTGTAAAATTTTATTTTTGTCCCGGAAAAAAAAAAAAAAAAAAAAAAAAGAATATGAAGAAGAAGAAAGAGAAGAAAAAGAAAGGAACTGCTTAGATGTAAGTTCCAAAGTTCATTAAGAGTGTTCTTTTCTGCATAGCTCCAAAGCAAAGATGTGCTAAGGCATGTAGAAAAATAAGGAGGTGTTAAAAACCTACCCAACTTCTTAGCTTTGAAAAAACAGTTCAAAGTCCTAGTCTTCGATTATTTACATGGTGACCTCCAGGCCTATTTGTGATGCCAAAAAAAAAATTGTACTCAGGAAGGAAGGAAGAGATTATAAAAAAGGAAAGAAATTTTGTTTAATAATGTCATGATAAAAATAATCTTTTTCTTTTACATAAAATAAAAAATTCATTAGAAAATCTCAACATATATTTATATAAAATAATAATTGGCAACATAGCTAGAAATAAGAAGCAGAGAAAGAAACTTGGATGCATTTCTTGCATGCAAGAGCACTATGAGGAAATAAGGTAATCTAGACTTCTCATTCTGAATAAAATAGACATGATAATAGAATATATAAATCAAGACATTTCTGGAGAAATAGTTTTTGAAAGTAGAAATAATTTAAAATTCATGCATGAAACTGAAAAGGTAAAACATAATTTTGAAATAATATAACAATAAAAATAATTTATAAAACTTTTTTTTTTTCAACCGAGTCTTATTTTATACTTGGAAAATTTTCTTTAGAAAACTCCTGGGTAAATATGGTTTTATGAAAACCAAATAAATGAACTAAATGAATACAAGAATTATTTGCTCTAAATTTATTCTTTTTCTTCTGATGTTACTAGAACTCTATATGAATTATAAAAAAAATGTTGTGACAGATACAGATTAGCGTCTTATATATCTACTTCTTTCAGATATTCACTTATGCTGCTATGGTTTTTAAAATTAAATTATTCTGATTAGCAAAGTCTGGAGGCTATCAGTGAGATCTCTTGTTTAAAAAAAAAAAAAAAAAAAAAGGCCTAAACAGAATAATTATTGGGTTGTTTAAATTCAACTTCTTAAGAATATTAAACCACAGTTTAAAAAGGGGTGGTCTCCAATTAGCTCTAAATAATACAGTTTATATTATGTAAGTAGTGAATTAATTCATTTACCTCCAAGCTTTTACAAGCCTTTGTTTGCTATGTAAACAATTCATGACATTTTATTTATACCAGATCATAGGAAATAAAACCCAATACTATGATATTTTTTCTTCTTCTCTTATTACTCCACTATGCCTCAACAGCAACAAATATTCCATTGATGTATACATTTATAAGACAGCAAAGCATTTGTCCCTACTGTAAAGTTACCCTATAATCATTCCTCTGTTCAGGAACAGACTAATGTACTTAGAGCAAATAAATCCCACTCAGTTTACCCACACTACATCCCTCTGGATGCTACCAGAGCAGTGCAACATTCACCTGAAACCTCAAAACCACTTGAATAAAACCTTGGTTTGATGTCTTCCTGACCCTCAGGACAAGCTTACAACAGTTTATGAATACAACTTGAGGTTTTGTATGCATCTGGGAAATTTGTGGTCTCCAAACACTTAAAATTTCCCAGGTGATATTCTTTCCACATGTTTCTACCTTTCTTTGCTCTCCTAAAACACAGGGTCTGAGCTCTGCTTTTTGCTAGGCCCGCACTTCTTCAAGATTACAAACTCCACCAAAGCATGGTCACTACAGCCCAGGCTGCCTCCAAGCTTAACCTCTCTAATGCTCTCCTCTGCACTGGTGAGCACTTTGGGTTGGTCCATCTATTACCTGGACCAGGAAGTTGTCCTCAACAGACTCCAGGAATCTCCTGGATTGTCTGCCACCTGCCATGCCACTATCCAAGCAGATATCCAGCTGTTTGAAATCCCACATCAGGACAAGAGTCCACAAGAATGACACTTCCTGCAGCTGAAGCAAGAAGACCTCTTCAACAGGCTCCCCCTGATCAGGTGGCCTATAGCAGACCCCAACCACTAGATGCCCTTTACTGGACCAATCCTTGATTTTAAACCACAAGCTCTCGACCCGATTGAGGCTGTTCTTCAGACACAGCTCTTTGCAATCTATCCACTTCGTAACATAAATGGTAACTCCCCCACTCCTCCTGCCCTGTCTATCCCTTCTGAAAAGCCTGTAGTTCTCAATGAGGATATTCCAATCATGGGATTCATCCCACCATGTTTCCGTGGTAGCAATTATGTTGTATTTTCCTAATTGTGCCACGGTTTCTAGCTTCTCCTGTTTATTTCCCATGCTGTGTGCACTGGTGTAGAGGCATTTCAGCTTAGCTATTGGCCACGTTGCCTTCTTAGAGGAGCCCTCCCTAATATCTCCAGGGTGTTGTACTAAGGGACATGGTTTGGTGGGGAAATCTTGATGGTAGGTGGAGAGTTAGACTGGATGATCTTGGACGTCTTTTCCAACCTTCATGATTCTATGATTCGATGCTCAGGGGACTGGAGAAACTCTCCTATGCAGAAAAGTTGAGGGATTTGAGTTTGCTTAGCCTAAAGAAAAGAAGGTTCTGGGGAGACCTCATTGCAACCAATTAAAACAGGGGAGATTTATGTTAGATGCTAGGAGGAAATTCTTTGCTCAGAGAGTGGTGAGGTACTGACATAAGCTGCCCAGAGAAGCTGGGTGTGCCCCATCCCTGGAGGTGTTCAAGGCATGGCTGGATAGGTTCCTGGTCTGATCTAGTGGGTAACAGCCCTGCCCATGACAGGGGGTTGGAACTAAATGAACTTTAAGGACCCTTCCAACCCAAGCCTCTCAGTGATTTAATAGCGCTCACTGAATTCTCCATCCTAGCACTGACTGAATCCTGGATCACTGGGTAAAACAAGAGCATTTCTTCCTCTCTTGGAATTCTGGCTTTTGTTTTTCCTTCAAGTGCCTGAAAATAAATATTTCTCATTGAGCTAGATAATCAGTTCTTTCCTGTTAGAAACTTTTATTTTCATTTTTGCTTCTAATTAAGGAAGTATTACTCTTTTCCAGTTATGTGCCATTCAGCATTGGCCCTTTTACCTATTATTATAAACACAAAGCAGGAAATCTAATCTTTGTGTCATCTTCTTGTATGAGCGAATACTATAAGGTGTAAGCAATGCCTCAGATGGATCCAATATATGCTCTCCCTATAGAAAGGAAGGTCTTTTCTTGTTTCTGTACTTGATCAACTAATAAAGATACTGAAGTTAGGCAATCAAGCCTAATGAATGTGTATAGGTGCAGCATACTCTCAGAAATAATACATGTTTGGTAGAACTAATGTTAGATAAAATAAATCCAATTTCCAAGGAAGGCACTGTTCTTGACTGTTTCATAAGATTAAAGCCATCCTTCCTTTGAGGTAAAATGATAGGTATATTTTGCCAAGACATAACAACCTATAATTGTTTTAAAATTATGATTCAAAATTGAGAACCTCTGCTGTTTCACCAGGCTTAGATCTATCGGGATAGATTTTCATAAGGACAGAAGATGTCATGCTGGTGTTTACTGATGGGAATGATTTCCTGTCTTCCATAATGGACATTATTTTATTACTAGGAAAGAGTTTGTATGTTCTTTCATTCATTGTGTACAATATTAATGGAGTACCTAAACATTCCTGCTTTTCAAAAGTAGCATGTCTCTGACTTCAAGCAAGAACAACTTTAGTTTCCAGATTTTGTGGCTATGAATGAACACATACTAACTGATATTGGGATTAAGTAGGTACTGGGTTGCAGCTAAAATCTAACTAAATGGGTATGTTCTTAAGCTTGAAAGTGAATAAAATTTTTTTAAAAAAAAAAACAACCCTACTGAAAAAAAAAAAGTTGGATTGACTTGCCCAATATTTTTTAATGAAATCACTTTCATAGATTTAAGCTCAGAAGTGCTCATTCCTTCTGACCTGAAGTATAACATTATAACAAGGCCCATAGAACTTCATTCAAGAATTTCAGCCTTTCCTCGGTAACTCAGAGTGGATTTGATCTTTTACAAAAACACAGAGTCTCTGTTGAAAGCCATGAAGGGTTTATCTTTCTTTACTAAAAACCTTACAGGTAGTATTGCATACAAGAGGTTGTCACTCTTCTAAGGTTACTTAGTCACTAACAGGAAAATCCATTTAAGAGACAAATCTATCCTGAACAAACAGGCCTTTAATCTCTTGCATTATCTTCATTTAAGGTGATTTTACTCTGCGATCTGAGGAAAAAGACTTCTATAATTGCACTGTCTGCATATAGACATCTGTTTAATGACTTTTAACCTGTTAGCCAACCATGGGATAGCAATCTCAAGAAAATATATCTTCCAGAGGTAGCTAGATAGGGTTTGGTAGTGTCCTAGTGAACTTAAGTACAAATAGTATGAGAAATCATGCTATAAGGATGAACAGTACACAGAATAAAGAGAATCACAAGCAGGACAGTAAAGATATTAAAATAATTCTGAGTAAATAAAAATAATTCAGAAAAGACTCTTTCACATTTATTCATTGCTAGTGAAAGACAATGAACTTTCTGTGCATGAATATGGCACCATGGGGCCTCCCCTTTCCACCCCATGGCAAACCAAACCCATAGATAAAATGGAAATTGGAAAACAGCACTCTTTCTTCATGTGAGGTGACCTATTCTATAGGCTTATATCAAAGGTTTGAGATTTTAATGGGTAATCAGCCAGCTTGAGACATTCCCTTGAGGTACCTGCATATTTTGATTACAGAAGAACTCAACACTACAGCTCTGCTGCTAGGCTGAGCTCTCTGTAGCTATACCTTATATTATTAGACACATATTTTGTATTAATTTATACCTTGGGGAATAACGGCACATTAGTTTGCAACTTGAAGAAATCACCTGTCTCTTTAAATTGACATCAGGTGAGGCTCCTACAGCAGCATTGTGAAAGCTTCCTCACATACACATATTCACCATAAAAATAGGTCTCTCTCAGGGACTGAAAGGTGACAAAAATGGCCACTTAGAAGCCTTGTTCAGCTGCAGTATTGACTGCTCTTAGCATTCAAATCTCATGAATAAAACTTTAAAAAGATCACGAAAATAGGCTTCATTCTTATTTTCTTTTTATTATTATTTATTTCCAAACTTTTCTGTCACTGTGATACTCAGTCTCATTTAATTCTTCAAAAGTGCACACGGTGATTTTCACCAAAACACATTACTCCAGTGTCCTGGTTTCAGCTGAGACACTGTTAATAGCGCACTGGTGTTTTGATTGTTGCTGAGTGATGGGACTCTCTCTAGGATTTTTGTACAGAGCAAACATGCTGATATGAGCAGATAATCTCTTCATATTCTGTATAAAAGATGGAGCCAAAATGAATGCCTGCAACACATAAGCTGCGACTTGTCTTGGTTAAGCTCTGTTTGCTATCTGGATTTATCTACTGATAATCTTCTTCTCAGTCTTCTGTGCACACAGGCAGTGTACATACAAGCTTTTGCAAACAGGTTTACAAATCTTCACAGCCAAATATCCAAACACAAATCAGCTGCAAAACAAACAACTATCACAATATTACACTCAGGATAGAAAGTCTGGCTGAGAAGAGCAGAAGAACCAAAGCTTAGTGCCTTATTTATGTGTCTGTGTAGCTTTTACTCACTGAAAATACAGAAAAAGCATCACGTGTTCATCAGTGTACAACTACAAGGCCATGTAGTTTAGCGTTATCTCCAGCCACCTTCCCCTTCTCTATGACTAATTTGCTCACTTTTTTTTCTTCTTTCATCTTTCTTGTGTACTGCCTCCTGCTGACCATATATGCTTGAGATTCAACATACTCTATGGATGAGATCCAAACATGATATTAGAGCAGCACTTCCATGAAATCCAAGATGCTACATCTAACTGATACAACTGCTAGAGATTTGCTATACTTAAATCAGAAGACATGCAGCATTTCAGCTTAAAAATTTCCCAGATGCCTTGAGCTCTGAATCTCTATGTGCATACAATTGCCTAAGCCCCCACAGCCAAAGAAGCCAATGTCAGAGTCCTGACAAAGCTTTAAGTCCACAAACTGAAAATTCTACTTATGGCTTGAAGACACTGGAGCACATTCTGAAAACAATATTAGAGCAAACATCCTTCTCTTTATTAAAATATGACCACAGTAAGAGCATCACACACCTCCTCTATTCACTGCTTTGAGGGTAAGAACAGTTGTCACCAAAAATCAGCTTCAGTTTATCTGAGGATACTCATTTCCACATATCCTCTTTATATCTATCCTTTCTTTAAGGTATACAACCAAAGAAGAGCATGCCCAAAGCCCTCTCACTGAAGATTTTCTGTTTTCCATAAAAGTCTTAAAGGACTCCTAGAAAAGGAAGGTAATTAGGAAACATAAGATGACCCTGAACCTGCGGTTACAACACTCAGTTTGCAACAGGGAATCAAAACTCCTGGTCTTTTCTGAAGGCTCTTTGTGTATGTGTCATGGGATAAAATACAGAAGCAGTCCCCAATGCAGGGACTAAACAGCACATTTCCCCCTCTGAAGATCATTTGTCTCTGCATAAAGAATCAATACTCCCTTTCCCAGTGACTGTAGTCAACCATTAATCACTATAATCACTACATCACTATTGCCACCATCTGGCCTGATTCCCTGGGAGAAGGGGGTTTCCATTTACTTACTTTCAGTGAGCTGAGATATGCAGAGGTCGTGAGCTTCTTGCAGTTTAACTTTAGGACTAATAGCACAGTGACTCCCACCCTCCTTTAGTCTGTTATTAAAAAGAAGAAAAAAGGATCTCAGTTGTCTTTTATAACAGAAAAATTACAGATGTTGTAGGAGAAGCTTCCTAGACGTGTAACAGTGTACTTTCTCATCATAGAGTACATGGCTATGTTGCTCTCAGCAGAAGTCCTAAAGTTTGGTGAGACAAAGAACTGATATGTAAAGCACTTCACTTCACTCATTACTGTTTATTTGTTACTTAATTAAGTGTGTCTGTTCATAGCTGTTTTTGGCATATGGTTCTGTCCATTTGTTGCCGGGCCCTATCACTCGGGCCTTTTTGAAAGAGCTGAGATGTAGATGCCTGCATCTCTCACTACAGGCTGTGTACCAAGATTTCAGAAGAGAAGAACCTTTCTCCATTTCTTTGAACTCTTTTGAAGCACTTTAAAAATGTTTCTCAGAAATCTGTGTTCAGTCCTTAGATCAGTCCCAGTCCCTTTCTCAATTTAAATCAATGATGGATTTTAAACACAAACCTAAAAATACAGGCCTTGTGTTCACAAACATTCTTCCAACATTTTTGTGGCCCCGATCAATCCATTTCTTTGGGCTGATACACGTCCTTTATTGGTAAACACTTCAAGTTTTTCATTTGATTAAATGAAAAACTATTTCTTTATAAAACAGATATCTTATTATTAGTGATGTGTGTTTGCATTTGCTCAATAATTTGAGTTGGTTTCTGATAGAGAATTAAAAGTATCGTGGAAAACTTTATATGTAAATATTAGGAAAAAATCTTGTTTCATGGTAGACAGTTTAATAATTTGGGAAATAACTCTGATATAACCTTTTCCTGTTTCAAATCAAGCTTTACTTATTTAATATCATATATCATATCTCATGGCTATTTTATGTCATCAACTCTAGAAAACCAATTCCAAACTTATTAAAACACAAGTGATTATTTGAAATTCTAGACTACTAATCAGTGGAAAATTTTAGACATGCTGGGTCTTGAAGGCATTTTTTCCTACAGGAAAAGCAAAAACAATATAGAGGTGAAAACAAGTTTTGACAGGCTGTGCATGGACAGTGCTAATGGTCTGTGCCTTCAACTGCGCACATTCAAAAATTAGTTTAAACTTCATTTGTCAACTTTTTGGGTATATTCAAGTGGCACATTTTTCCTCTCTATTACTCTTTGACAGAATTATCTAATATCTTGAAAAATATTCTCTGGTCAGCTGCTAATAGCCATCTGAAAAGAAACCCTCTCTGATAGCTGCCAAAGTGTCACTGTGGATACATGTGATGAGGGCTAGCCCTTACAGTAAGCAGTCTACAACTAGTTTGAGAAAGCAGACACATACAGTTGTAGATGTTTTCCCATCCTCCCACAGGTACAGCTACGCCTCAAGCCCTCGCCACATGTAGTCATGGGCCTTGTAGCCACCAGGGTGGTTAACTGATAAGTGGGTGGTGCCCAGCGGTGTGCTGATGGAGCTGCACTCCACCACCAGACAAAGTTACTGTTTTCTGCCAAACCTCACTGCACAGCCACTTCCTAACCTGCCTAAATGGTCATGCTCAGGCTAACCACGTTTAAAAGTAGTAGTGCTATTTACAGAACCAGCTTAGAGCGCAGACATGCAGGCAGAGCCAGAGGGACAGTATACCCAGCTATGGAAGCAGAAGATTTAGAAGCATGGAGACTTCAATGCCTGAGAGCAGCTGAGCTGTAGTTGGAACAGCATGTTGGGCTGCAGCTGGAAAGATCTGCAGCCACACTGACAAATAGCTGCACCTCATTATGGAAATATATAAAACCACTCAATTTCAAAATAATCCTAATGACCTGTGATTCCTCCTGGGGATTGCTGGGCAATTTAATTGTGGTTATATGGAGCTGGCGCTGATTAGAGCTGGCTGGTGTGTGGTAATACCTGTTTGTTTGTGGTGAGTGGTAGTGGTGAATCAGCCCAATGTTTAGCATATGCCAAATAGCATTAATCCTGCAAATATAAAAGGAGAGCAGCATTTGGAGGACAGGTTAAAACAGACAGGATAGCAGCATTCTGGGAGTGCAGTAAACAGAGGGAAAAAAAGTGAAGATATGAAGAAGAAAAAAAAAGTAATGTGATTAAACCTTTTAATTTATAAAAGATTATGGTCTCAGCTGACAGAGAGAAGTCAGAGAAAGGAGAAAACACAGCAGACTGACAGTAGTAGAACGTCTGGGAAAAGTGTGGTTAAGCAGGTCTGCCATTCTCCAGTTCACAAGGCACTGACCCAGGAGTTGCCATGTCCAACCTCACCCTAACTCTCAGTCAGCGCTACAGAACTGCTGGCTGAAATGACTCTCTGATCATGCCATGACTTACCTCAGTCAAAATGAATAAAAACATCTTTACTGACTGGACTCATTTTGTATGAAACTGCTTTCAGAATAGCTCTAATTTGGAAAAAGTTGACTTATCCCAGAAATAATAAGATGAGGGCAGTAATGTTATTATTTGGTACAAATGGCACCACACAGTACCATGTGTCTAAGCACAAATAGCATCACTCGGCACCTAGCCCGCTATTCCTCCCTAGCGAGGTGTGGCTGCTCAGCACTGGCCAGAACCACAGCCAGAAGGCTACATCAGATTGCCCAAGTTCTTCATAGCACTGTACAAAGCAGAACCATATTGATTTGAAACATAAATGCTTTTGTAATTGTGTGCTTCTGGAAGGGAAAGCATATGCAGAAAGAAAAGAGTACTCCAGAAATCCTGACAGACCATCCAGAGGAATGAGAAAAAGGAAGGATCACACTATGTACATCATCCTTCCTATAATCCTATCTAAGCATTCATTTCAGAGCACTTGGAGAAATGGGATCTCAGGCCAGACAGAGAATGAACATGAACAGGACTGCAGACTTTGAAGTTCTTGAGGATCCATATGCACTCATGCACAAGTGATCAGCCATAGCAACTTGAAGAACATCCAGAAGATCCTCCTAATACTGACTGCAAGGGGTTCCACTGAGTTTTGACACAGTTTTCCTGAATGACCTAAACAAAGACCAGACCTTTACAAGTTTTTTTTTTTGAGAATACTTTAACAACAAGCAGTAGATACTAGCAATGGATTAGGCAGGTAGAAGAAAATCAAAAACCTGAGCAGCTGATGAAGTTCCATAAATGAGCAAAACTGTACATGCTCCAGCATGATGGCTGTCAGACATGGAGAGGCAGTGGAAAGCCATCCAAATTGTGTATGATATATGATACAATCCAGTATGAAATTCAAAATTTTAATATCTTTTGAGTGAGTGAAGGTGACATTCTTCCTTGCATTATTTCTATCTATTACACCTCTGACTTTTTTAGATTTGGCCATTCCTTCTAGATTCAGACCATGCTGTCAGCCAACAGCGTAAGTCACTGATCTGGACATATAGCAGTAATCCATTAGTTACCTTCCTTTTACAGCAAGTATTTTGTGGATGTAAGAGGGAAATTTTGCCACTGCAGATCATGAAGCAGCAGATTTTGAGCCAGAGTTTCCTATTCACCCTGTCACACTTTACTTGGTTGAGATCTCCCTATTTTCTTTTATCTAAATATGTTTCAAGTCTTTGAAGAAAAAGAACTTACAACAAACAAGTATACAAGCAAACACACAGCTACTGTCCAAATGTGTTACTTCTACTGTCATTACAAAACAAGTGAAAGAATAGTAGCAAGAAACTTCAAACTTAAGAATACAAGTAAATCAAGAGAAATCACTGCTGAGAGAAAATATGGCTATGCTGTGGTTTAAGTCAGCAGGTAGCTCAGCACCACACACTTGTTTATTCCCGTCCTTTTCCAATGGATGGAGGAGAAGACTGGAAAGAAAACTACAAAAAATCACATAAGAAACAGAACTTGTTGACTGAGATAAAAACTACCAAAACAGAAAGGAGGAATGAATATATATATACACAATCTAAGTGATGCTCAGCCAGTCTCAATCAGTAGCTGCACATCTGCCCCACTCCCCACTCTTTTTCAAGTTTTATTCACATGATGTTGTATGGTATGGAATATCTCTTTGGCTAGTTCAGATCAGCTGTCCTGGGTCTGTCCCTTTCCAACTCCTTACTTCACCTCAGCCCCTCTCATTGGCAGGCCAGTATGGATGCTGAGAAACTGAAATATCCTTTGCTCCACACATCACTGGTCATCAACAATTAAAACATTGGTATGTTACCAACATCGCTTTTTGTTTTTTTTTCCTAAAGCTAAAACAGCATCATACCAGACATTATGGAAGAAAAATCATCTCCAGCTGAAACCAGTCTATAAATACACCAGAGAGTAAAGCTGCAGAAAGGAAAATCAGTATTCTCTTTCAGTGCTAGCTACTGCTAACTGGTGTGCAGCGTTGGGTGGTTTAAAACATTACTCAGTTCAGCTGTCCACACACAACTCAATCTACCTTCCACATAACCTGGAAGATGTCCTGTGGGAAAGGAGAGCCATCCTTCAGCCTAACACGTTACCTGCAAAGGATATGCACAGTACACTGGGCTGGGCACTAGAGTATCTAAGGTGCAAGTTTGCTTTCTGCAGCATGAAATGTGTAGACTAGAGAAAATATGGTCAACATCCAGGTGCAAGCAAATTCATGATATCCATCATTCCCACAAAACACTTCTCCTTACAGTATGGTGGAAAAGGGGGAAGACCTAACAATCCTTCTTAGTTTTCACCTTTCTGAGGTTTTATACACAACATTCATATGTGTCCTATCTTAATTTTGGTGGGTTTATCAGTCTTGTTTTCTCCACGCTAACATCTGCTCCCATCTGCATCAGGTTCATCGATAAGAGATATTATTAGGAAAAAAAAAAAACATAGGAAAAGGCTGTACATTAAAAAATGTAAAACTGGGTACTTAGGTTCACTGAGTCTAACTATATTAACAGTGAAGAGGTAATAAAGCTTCAGCAAATAAATGCTGGTAAGCTATAAACATGGCTTGATAGTTTTGATGTAATGACTTTGGACTACATTCACTGACGGAGTTAGAGTGCCAAAAGTGTTAGCTTTCCTAGTTTGTACAGAAATTGCAGATTAAGCGCCAGAGTACCCCAAACAGAAACGCAAGACAGCCAGTTTCTGTCCTCATGAGATGCAAAGCCTATGATCCTCTTCAAAACCTTATGTTTTTTCTTTTGAAAGAAAAGTGTGTGGTTACTTTTTTCTTTTTTAATTTCTAGTGGAAGCAGAAAAAAAAAAAAAACTATTTCAAAACTATTTTAAAGTTTAGTGATTTCTATCTCCATGTAAGAGGTGAGGGTCAATTTCTTTACAGTAAATGATTAGAGCACATACGTGCTAGAAGAATGCCTGAACCACAAGGCAGTACAAGATGGAACAGTTTTTTTCTTAGAAAGTGAGGAATATTTTTTAATGATAGTGTCTGTTAGAAGCAGCTAGAAATCTGACTGCTAAGTAATGATTCTGGTGATGACAAACTAGTGAGAAAGTGCAATTCAAGCAGGCAGAGGTGAATTATACGTCTCTGCAATATATTACATGGCTCTCATCACTTTGTGAGATATATGTGTGAATAATTAAAAATTTGAGGTTGCTGTGTTTGGGTTGGAAACAGATTTCATTTCTGATATAATATATATATATATTATACTCTGATAAATAATATCTAAAAGCAAATACTTATAGTAAAACTTATTGGTGTGAGATCTATACAAATTGAGAAAAATAGGAATGTAACACATAGTTCCTGAAAGTGAAAGGCAAGCAGGTTCAAACCATTTCTTTTATTTCTTCACCTTGTAGTTGAGAACGCAGTTAAATTAGTCAAGAATCTTCATTTATCCTTTTTTTTTTTTTTCTGTGACCAATTCTTCCCCCCCTTCCTCCCCCCATAGTGAAGGAAACTAAATTCAGAGAATTTTACAGGCATTTCTATTGACTCTGTGCATAATCTTGACACAGCGGATTATCCTCAAGCAGCTGTGGAGAACACAAAAGCTTTCCCTAGAACACAGGAAAGAGAATACCAGTGCAGCCTGGGGCAGATTTTTTTTTCCTGAGCTCTCAAGTGATTTTTAAGAGCCAGCCGGTCTGGAAAAGGATGTATTTGTTTGTAGCAAAAGTAAACACTGCCAAAATCAACAAGTTCCTTCCTTAGGGGGCTGCAGAGCAAATTGGTCCACAGATTAAGACAGTTCAGTCAAGTCATGTTGGGGCTGACATAAACCCTTCAGGCTCCCTAGCTTTTACCCTAGAAAATATGAGGAGGAACAATAAATCTCTTCTGGTGTTATTATATGTTATGGGTTCAAGAAAAAAAAAAAAAAAAGAGAGAGACAGAGAGAGAGAGAAATTAAAATTGATCTTTTCTGATTCAAGGAGGGGAATGATATCTGAGATGGTCAGTAGGTTTACTAGTGGTTTCCTTTGCACTGGGTCAAATAGGCACTGTCTTGACTCACTAGACTGGTATTGGTGAAGGATTTAATGGTGATTAGAGCTGTGTAAAATGATCTCATATATTATCACCTGCCAAAGAAATTTCAGTGGGTAAATGTTAACCCTATTTACAAGTCATTTTTCGAACCTAAGCCAGGATATGTAACAAGATATAAACAAGCAGAGCCACAGTGTCTTACATCTTCATGAATGTACAGGATGCAAGGGAGATGGGAAAAACAGCATTTTACAGTCAGCTTTGCACTTTCCCAGCATTTTTTGTTTCAAATGCACTAAAGAATGAAGACAAACTGCTTTTTAATCCTGTTAAGACAAAAAAAACATTCATCACTCTCATTTCACAGATCAAGAAATAGAGGGAAATAGAAACTCATCACTATTGCCAATTCTGGTTCTATAAATCATTAGGAAAAATATTATCAGAAACAGTCAAATAGGAAACTGGGACGACGTTTCAAACTAATCTGCAAACTGAGGTGGCTAAAACTTTAGCAAGCAGTAGTGAATATTTTGGCTGGCTGTAGCTGACATGGCCAGGTCATGCACAGTTCAGTCAGACTTTATTGGCATGACAACATCTTTGCACACAGCTACAGGAAATCAGCAATACAGCTGGGAGGGAACCTGGGTCTCCTGACTAGCAGTTCGGTGTACTAATGACAGTGCTCTGCTTCCTAGTCCCTTACATCCTCACAGCATTTTTCAAACATTTCAAACACCAGTCAGGTTTGTTTGAGAGGGAGGCGCAATGAGCAAGCTGAAAATGAAAAGCATGTAGGGCCACCATTTCAGTGGGAAAAGGTTAAATCACTCTAATTAAATCCCATAGAGCCTCTCTGTTCAGAAACCACCAGATTTTAAAAGCAGTGAGGGTTAACATCTCATTAGCAGGGAGCCTGGTTGCTATAAGTCTGATATATTAAGATTTTTAATAATTATTTGTGCTGGAAATCAGTGTCCAGGAAAGCTAAATTCAAAAAATCTGTCAGAAAGGATAAAGAAGTGCTAACCAGCAAAATTACATCTTATTTTGATCTAAATTTACATGATTCAGCAGATCTATGCATGAGCTCCTAGATGCTGCATGATGAAATTGGAGGGAGCATGCATGTACATCAGATCATCTGTTTGTCTTAGGACAGAGTTTGTTACATCTGCTGGCTCCAAGAAACACCAGTCCTGATTGCAATGTATACGGTGATGCATTGCAGTGTTCAGTCTCCTGAACCTAGCTCCATTCTGGTCCAGAACCACGAGCAGCAGCAGGGATAAATGCCACTGAATTTGGTGCACAAAGCACAGGCAGCACAGCAGCAATACAGCCTGAGTTTGCTTCTAAGGGTGCCACGCTTGGATCTGACTTGTAGCAATTATCTCTGTTTTAGTAATTTCTAAAAATGAACTTTATTGTTACTAGCCTGGGACCTCCCTTGAAACTGTTTCACCCTTATTGTTGTAAATAAATAAATAAATAAATAAATATTTTGAAAAAGCTTAATATTTGCTGTAAGTTGAAATAGAAAACCTTTGCCTGTTCATTATATATTATTGACTGATATTACTGAAGTGCTGTTTAGGAGGTGAGTGACTAAGAAACATTAATCAGTTAAAGAGAGACCCAATGAAATATTCACTACATGTGTTACTCATAGCCAGAGGAAGAGAAGAAACTCATGCTAGAGAGAATAAAATAGCAAACAAACAACACATATGCTGTTAGCAATTCAAAAATATAGCCCCCAACTCTACCCATTGAAGGATAAATATACAATCTCTCTCATGGTTAGATGAGAGAAGAATTCTTCCCTAATAAATCCATAGCTTAATAGCTTCAGTTAGCTTCTCATACAACTGAAAAAATCATTGTTGTCATCACCACATGGTGGAAACAGAATTCAGTCAGTTCCAAAGAAAAATCCTTAACATGTCAAAATTTAAGCTAACAATTTAAAACTGAAGTGTAATCCCAGACCTAAGAATGGAAAAGTACTGGATAAAACTTTGGAAAATATACTGCAGGGAACAATCCCACTTTGGCAGTGAGATAGATTAAATGACCTAATACAATTTTTCCATTCCTAAATTATATTACTCTGTGATTCAAAAAAAACAAACTGCAAAATTAAAAACTAAAGCAAGTCTATAACCTGGCTACCATATTTTATAAATGTGTATATACACATTTCTATAGGCATTTAAAACAACGACTCTCTTGGCACCAGTGCTGTAGGAGATATATTCAGACTGTCAGATTTCCTCTTAAAACATTCATCTGTCTGCCAGGCTGAACAGCTGCCAGTAGCCTAAAAGGTAGACCTAAGAATAACCCCAAAGACACTCCAGAAAGAAATGATTGCTAAAACTGAAAAAGTCAATTATACTGACTGCTATGGGCTAAAACTCCAATTTTGTTGTGAAAATGAAGGCAGCATCAAAAAAAACCAAAAACAAAAACAAAAACAAAAACAAACCGGAACGGCAGGAAGACAGGGACCTGGATGAGAGCAAGTTTGCTGGAGGATGGATGCTCTTAGGCAGTAAGTGTTCTTTAAAATGTTGTGCTTCCCCTCAGCAGGGGATTAGAACAGGTAAGTGTTGCTGAAAAGTCCTTATAGTGTATTTATAAATACACAGCTCACACTTGTGCAAATTAAGTCCAACACTTGAACTGACCTTTGAGCTGACCTTCAAGGAGCAGGCTGATCAGAATATATAGTATTCAATTCCCCTTACTGGGTAGATGCACATAACAGAAAATTAATAAAAGTATGGAATACATCCAAGAACCTTCTTTCGTTTTTATTTCTATTTTTTACATTTTTATGATCTTTTAAAGGAAATCAGTACTCACAAGAGATTGGAAAGTGAGATCTGTATGTGTAGGTTCTCTTAGCTTACTATTAAAGTTTTCCAAATGAGAACATGCACTAACAAAGGTTGTCCTGTTTTCTGAGAAGGGAAATATTGACTTTCAAATGTGTTTCCCCATGCAGATAATCCTGTGACCACAGAGGTTCCTGCAGTTGTAAATAATTTGAGACCACCTGGACATTTGTCTAATACAGACAGCCCCAGTCATTCAAAAAGAAAAACAAGTCTTCACTTTCGAGACCCTCAGTACATGTCTGTAGCTGAGGCAAATCAATTAGCTCTCAGAAGAAGAATGGGTAGCTCTGTTCTGGAGCACCAACTTGAGTGACTTTCCAAACAGTAGAAGAGCCCCGTCATCCTGCTTCAAACAAGCAACAAGCCTGAGGGGGACAAAAAATGTGGTTTAAACAGTTTATTAAAGGAGCAGTCGTAAAAGAAAAGATCCATCCTATCTGTTTTTTTAAGGAATTTTTGTTCCACATGAGAAAATAGCTACTGTGAATTGCTTTTCCACAACTGTGATATTCCAGTTATTAAAGTTTTGGGTTTTTTGTTTTTTGTTTTTTGTTTTTCCTCAGAGATTAACAAACAGTAAAAGTATTGACAAAAGCAAATGCTAGGCAGACCATATTTGAAGAGATGATTACCTTTGGAACTGGATAAAACAAGTTTACTTGGGAAGGTGTCTCAGCAGTAGAATACAAACATTAGGCACTGAAAACTGCAGACCTCTTCACTTGTTTTCAAACCCTTTCAAAACAGCCTTATTCAATTACCCTCCCACTTCCCACATCTGCTTTAGCCTTTACTGTACAGCAGATGTTAACTTAACAGTCAAATCCTTACAGAATCTCACATCTTGTGATTTAAGAATATTTTCAAAAGCCTCTGAGAGATTTAGGAGCCAACATAACTGATTTCCAGAGAGCTTTGGGCTCCTGGGACAAGATTCACAAGTTGTTTTGGAGAATTTCTATTCTGAGAGTCAGAGTTCCCACTGCTCTCTCCCAGCTGTTGGTGGCCCTGGAGGCCACAGGAGGCCTGGAGGCCATTACTGCCAGCACAAGAGTAACAGAAGACCAGAGCAGGAATACGGTGATGCATTCCACTGCTTGCTGCAATCATTTTTGGCTATAGATTTGTCAGTACTGGAAGTTATACCTAGTATTGTATGTTCAGACTTCTTGACCTTCACAAACCTAGAATGGATGCTTGACTTGTGCAGTTTCTTTGAATAAATTTTAGATTAGTGCAGAACAGAAGCACATCCCCAGTAAATTAGCAACCATGCAGAAGAGAAAAATTCCACAATGCAGATTCAGAGGACATTTTATGGTTTAGTTTTAATTCACAAGCCATGGACTTTGCCAAGCTAGGAAGGGAAGCCTATCACAGGAAAAAAAAAAAAAAAAAGGAAGAAAGGGAAAGATAGCAGCAATCATATCCTTAAATTATTATGATTAGGACATTCATTTCAAACATCCATGTGCATAGCCCTCCTTATATAATTGAATCTGAGACCAACATTTTCTATGCATCTGCTTTTTAGTATCTGGGGACAATGCTTCTCAGTTCCTCAGATCTTTCACTTTGTGTTCACAGAATCACAGAATGACAGAATGGCCAGGATTGGAAGGGACCTCAAGGATCATGAATCTCCAACCCCCCTGACACATGCAGGGCCACCAACCTCCACATTTAATACTAGACCAGGCTGCTCAGAGCCCCATCCAATCTGGCCTTGAACACCTCCGGTGATGGGGCATCCACAACCTCTCTAGGCAGCCTGTGCCAGCACCTCACCACTCTCTCTATAAAGAACTTCCCCCTGACATCCAACCTAAAACTTCCCTCCCTCAACTTAAAACCATTTCCCCTTGTTCTGCTGTTATCTACCCTTTCCAAGAGTTGATTCCCCTCTTGTTTGTAGGCTCCCTTTAGGTATCGAAAGGCTGCAATGAGTTCACTCCACAGCCTTCTTTTTTCCAGGCTGAACAAGCCCAGCTCCCTCAGCCTCTCTTTGTAGGGGAGGTGGCCGTGATATTTTTTGTGGCTCTCCTCTGGACCCTCTCCAACAGTTCTCTGTCTTTCTTGTACTGGGGGCTCCAGACCTGGACAGTACTCCAGATGGGAAGTTCACAAGAGCAGAGTAGAGGGGGACAATCACCTCCCTGTCCCTGCTGGCCACCCCTCTACTGATGGAGCCCAGGATACCATTCACTTTCTGAGCTGCAAGAGCACACTGCTGGCTCAGGTTAAGCTTTTCATCCATCAGGACCCCCAGGTCCTTCTCTGCAGGGCTGCTCTCAAGGACTGCTCCTTCCATCTGTATAGATGCATGGGATTCCTCTGGCCCAAGTGCAAAACCTTGCACTTTGCTGTGTTGAACCTCATCATGTTCACCCGGGCCCACCCTTCAAGCCTGTTGAATGGCTTCTCTGAATGGCATCCTTCCTTCCACCATGTCAATTGCACCACTCAGCTTGGTGTCGTCAGCAAACTTGCTGAGGGTGCACTCAATTCTGTCATTGATGTCATTGATAATGATGTTAAAGAGCACTGGTCCCAAGACAGACCCCTGGGGGATGCTGCTCACTACCGGCCTCCACCTGGACATAGTACCATTGATGACCACCCTCTGTCTGCGGCCTTTCAACCAATTTCTTATCCATCAAGTGATCCACCCATCAAATCCACATCTCTCCAACTTGGAGATAAGGATGTGGTGGGGGACCATGTCAAAGGCCTTGCTCAAGTCCAGGCAGATGACATCAGTCGCCTTTCCCTTGTCCACTGATGCTGTCACACCATCTGTTAATTAAGTAGTCTTCAATTTAGGGTAAAGAAAGGAAAGTAAGAAATTAAATGAAGCAAGAAGTTGAAGAAAAAACACCTCCTAACTTTTCAAGCAGAACATATTCCTGAGAATTAGGGCACCTGAAGCTGAAACAAGGTTGGATGAGACACACTCTCCAAGGCTGCATTCTCTAACCAGGCCATTCTCCTGCAGATGCAAAATGCCAGAAAACATGTAGGAAGTTGAAAATGGCCTGAGTGTGCCTATCCATCAAGGAAAATAAGAAATATTTGGTGATGTGTTGCATGGACCAAAGTACAACTGCAAAGATTTAAATGGTTCTCTACACCAGAAGTGAAACTAGAGGAGATTTTGACAGTGATGTGCAGACAGTTCTTTGCTTTTGATTTTAAAAGAAACAGGCTGCTGGCCCTAGATAGGGCCCCTTTGGAAATGGAGTCTCCAAGTACCCAAGTTATTTTGGAAGTGAGACATGTTCTTCTGAACTTACCTTTCCTGTGCAGTGGAATGATTTTCACAGATATCCCAATGAGTGCCAGACCCCAAAGTCTATAGCCGTGTTATGTGGGTCCAAGGCTCTTCAGTACCAAGAATATTGGATTCAGTGGATGTCCCAACCTGAGCAAGACAATTCAAATTCTGTTTTATGATAATTAACTACCATCTTTTATGCCTGTATCTAAAATCTAGCCTTTGGGCACCTGTTGCTTATGTTCCACTGGATGGTGTGTTCATTCTCACTGAAAACTTGAGCTTCAATCTCTCTTTAGTCTTTTACACCCATCTTTCCTATCAGTTGTTTATGGTTATTTGGTACAGTACACACAGCAAGTCTGAGTAACTACTGTAGGAAATTTAGAGTAATATGCAATTCTCTGGTGAAAAAGGAGAAAATTTGCAGAGTTGCAATATCTTATTTCAAACAAAGTGATGTAATTTTTAATTTTTATAGCTGATGTTTTTTAAACAATAAGAAGAAATGCCATCATTCAAAAGATTTTTTGGTCTTAGAAAGTTGAAGTCTTTGAGAGTTTGACTCCATTTGGAACAATGCCAAGTTTTTGACAGCTTGAAATATCTTATAGAATGGAATGTCAGCTTTCCTCGTACTTCGTGAAATTTAGTCCGCTAGTTGAAGTCAACTATCTAGTTTTATGGGATCTGTCCAGATAGTCTAGATTCTTTGTTCTGAATCTGTGTTTTTTTTAATTTATGCTATTTTTTCTTCTGTGTGTGGTCCCACTAAAATCATGAGGACTCTTCACAGTTGTTATATTAAACACAAGTGTGAGTGTTTGCAAGATGACGGCCTGTGCCTACCTATTCCCAAAGAAAAGCACTTTATTTGGGGAGAGGGAAGTTTCTCTGGGTTATTTGACACCCCTATTATTCTATATAAACACCACAAATGAAATAACAGTGTCACATTTTCAAGTTCAAACTCTGGTACTGGCAGCTTTCTTCTGTGATGTCAAGAATCATATAAGTCAAGAACCTTAGAATAGGCAATGTGTTTTTCAAATTATTCCTTATTTTCTTAAGTTGACTGGGCAGTGATATTTTACATGGCTCTCAATCTATTATCTTTTATAATAAGGAATGTTACTGGAGAAATACAATATTATGGAATACTGCTGAACATATTATTAAATCTAATCATGGTAAATGTGTTTCCCGTCCAAAATTTTATGACTCTGTCTATCTTTCTCTAAAATATTTGGATAACCAGCATTTTCATTCTACACACATTTAAAGGTCCAGTAATTACATTATGAAAAGACCTTTACTTTACAGTATGGGAACTCTGGTAGGTTAGCACTGCTCCTTCTGAGAGGGGGAGGAAGTGCTGAAGCAGAGGGACTGCACTGCTCCTGAAAAATTCCAAAACTTCAAGCTTTTATGTTCATCTGAAATTAGACAAAAAGTCTACATTTTAGAACGACTATGACCAGGAACACTGCTCCTTTTTATTACTGTTTGGGATTAAAATAGCACCAATTTTAAAACATTCACCCTTTTAATTTTACCACTGGAAAAAAAAAAATATCACACAGAATCACACAAAATCAGCGTTAGTACAGAGTAATGACTGGTCCCAGACCTCATATTATACAGAGGAAAATTCTACAGTCAAATAACTGCTGCCAGATGTGATTTTGAGCAAGAGCAACAGTTGTACCATCCAGAGAATGTAGCTCATCATTGCAGCAATTTTTAGGATCCTTCCTTCCATTATAAGGCTGGAGCAGCAGCTCCACTTATATACAAGTGTTTTAGATCCAAAACAAGAGAGAATCATGAGCAGGAACAGCCATCAGGGCCAGACACTGAAAAAAATTGCTTCCAAAAGTCCCCATGAAATATTATCTCTCTCAAGCAGTTGTTAAATATCTCATGATGTGCATGAGGCAGTGCTTCCCTGCCAGCCTACTGGATGGCTCAGTATGCACACCTCTGCTTGCTTTATGTTATTAGATTGTGAATTAAAAAGCATTATTCTCAGTGCTCAGTCAACAACTTCCTTTACCAGCGACTCACTGCTGCTCTTATAACCTTCATGTACCCTTGGGTCCACCCAGGCCATAATTTGTCTCACTATACCACACAGTGTCAAACACCTGATCCATTAATTGATCCATTAATGCAAGTAAAGTCATACCTTGTGTGTGTACCTGTGCCATTTCAGCTGATAATTTCTTCAGTCTGTATGAATGGAAATTTTCCTTTTGGTGAGAGTGTGACTTCCATGCATGTAAATATAAATGAAAAATATAAATCTGGATGTTGCTCACTGTGAGCAAACCTCTTGGGCCCCACTATAGCCCCAGTCTGACCATGAGCCCCTACACCTGTGTACAATTGGCAGAAGACTGCAAGTTGAGCAGAATACAAATAACATCAACAATTGCTAATCTGCCTTTCTGTTAACAAAATAATGAAAGAGAAACAAATCTTCCATATGCACAACATGAATATACAAATAAGATCCGCGAGGAATAATTCAAAGAAAGCTTGCAATAATTTTCTGTTGTTTGGATTGCTTAGTCCAAATAAAAAATTCTTTATTCACACTCTTAAATCCAGTATGGAACTGAAGGCTTGTTCCACAGGGCTTGGTCTCACATATCACTGGAGTTTAGAGAATGGATTCGACAAACCTCAGAGAAAATTTTATTGCTAGCTCTTTAGAGTACGAAGTGTCATCATACACCAAATCTGCAAACTTTTCTCTAAGTAGTCTTATCTTTTACAAACTTTAATACAGACTGAGTTTTTTTTTCTCAGAGAATTGAAAAGAGAAGGCAATAATTCCCTAGTTAGTCAGGCTAAAACTCCATGCGTTATTAAACAATCATTTAGTCAAGGTCAAAGACCACCCATGAGCCCAGAAGAAGCATTATATAAAAAAAGGGCATATTTAGGAGATCTGTAATCTCCTTCATTTTTTAGCTGTACTATGTAATAGCAACATTTAGGGCAATGAGGAAAATGACTGTCCTGAAAAATGTGTAGAAGCAGCTTCTCTTGCCTGGTCCTCAGCCACTCATCGTTTCTGGAGGTCAGAAGGGAGTCCTCAATCCTGCCACAGCCAGGATGAATGCAGGGAAACACATACCAGTCTCACAGCACAAGCCAAATCATTAAGAAAAAGATGACTGTAATGAATGTCAGAAAGATCAAATAAGGGTCAGGATAACCTGATCTCCTGCTTGCTTCCTGCTTACTCAAAAATAATTTCTTCTTTATTCAAGTGAGGTTCATAAGAACTGTTATTTGACTCAGCCTCCATGCAATGATGTTTGCCTCTCAGAGTCAGATCAATGGGAACATTGCTTGTGATTTCAAATGGGAGCAACGCCTGACTCATCATATACTATATTTTCTATATTTTACTATACAGTTCCTATATAGCATGCATTCCCCACAAATGACAAGAATCTGCCAATTAGTAAAAATGTAATTTGCCTAAAATGATATGAGCTTCAATAACAGTTTTCTTTATAAAATTGTTGTATTTTTTACTCCTGAAAGGAAGCCTATCGTACAAATAATTTCAATCGTAATTTTAAGTTAAATGTCACTGTATTTTCCCATTGAGTTTGAGGACAATATTCCACCATCTCCTGAGAAAACTATACCAGAATCTCAGTAATTAATATATTAAGGAGAACGACTGAAGTTCTGAAAGTTTCTTCTGAGTTTTCAAGCTCTGTTAGGGTTGCATTTACCTACAAGGTTCTGGTTTCTTATTTAATTTTAGTGCTATTTGCAGAAAGACAGAAGGAATCTTTTATTTGCAACAGCATATGACATCGAAGCATACTTATGTTTTTCATCTTAGGCTCATATTGCTCTACTTTTCTACTTAGCCCTGCAGGTGGCTCAGCACCACACAGTTGTTTGCTCACTCCCCCTCTTCCCAGTGGGACAGGGACAAGAATCAAAAGGAAAAAAATAAACAAAGTAGAACTCCTGAAATAAAACTATTTTCTAACATACAGTAAGAAAAAGAATAATGATTATGAGAAATATATGTATATATGAATGTGTATCAAAGGTAATGCACAAGCAATTGCTCACCACCCACCGACAGACACCCAGCTCATGCACTGAGAAACTGGAATGGTCTTGGCTCTGTACAGTGCTGCTTATCAGCAACTATGAACATCAGTGTGTTATCAACTTTGTTTTTCTCCTAGAAACAAAACAAAGCGTCATATCAGACACTCTGAAAAAAAATAATCTGTCTGCTGAAACAAAGACGATTCATAGGGTGCTAATTGATTCATTTATTTTCCTTTCTTTTCTTTCTCCATTCCACTACTTGTTGGGCTCTCCATTACCTTTGCATATGAGTTACACCTTATCTAGCTTTATCAGACAAAGGACTAAGTATCATAGGAACTTTTTGATTTTTAGATATAGCAGTTTTATTCATTAGAAGATGTTGACAGAATGTTCATTACTCATAATGAAGCCTGAGGTCATTTACCTCTACTCTCAGAAAAAAAAAAAAAAAAGCAATAGTTTCTGCAATAAACCTCACTGAAACAAATGGTTGTGTCAGTGCCACAGCAAACAAATGAAGTCTACAAAACAGAGTCCCAGCTAGCCCATATCTTCATTTAAAAAATTACTTTTTCTTCTTTATTATCCTCAAATTCTTTATACTTACCATCTTTCTTCCTCATACAAACCTTGCTTATATCAGATTTGCTTGTAGCTTTTGCCTCTGTTCAAACTGGCTCTGCTGATTTCAAGCTGTCCTGTTCCACCCTTTCTTTAACCCACCTTTTTCCTTTTCGTGTCTCAAAATGCCTTGCTTTTACAGCAGTCATGCATGGTTGAGTCCTTCCCTTGGAGGATCTTTAAAAGCACATCAGCAGAAAGGAAATCTGCCAGTGCTCATACTGAAAAACTATGTACAAAGTGCAACCTAAATAAGAATCCTCCTCCTTTGGGAGAGTTTTCACAGCAGAGAACGAAGCAGAGCCTGGTTTACATGTTTTATCCTACCTGCTGTGCCTGGTTTGATCCAGTCCAAACAATGTCTATCTACATGTTCCTTGATTTCTTTACCCGGAGACATACATAATGACTACTTAAAAGAACCTCAGTCCCTAAAGTGTTAATATAGAATAGATAGCATAGAAACTAGTTTTTTTTTTCGTTTTTGTTTTTCTTTTTCTTTTTCTTTTTCTTTTTCTTTTTCTTTTTCTTTTTCTTTTTCTTTTTCTTTTTCTTTTTCTTTTTCTTTTTCTTTTCCTTTTCCTTTTCCTTTTCCTTTTTCTTAACTCAGCAACTATTCTTTATTGCAGGAAAACCCCAATTCTTTTAGCCTCAGAATTTAAGTCTTTATTTTATTCCTCAATAGGCATGTTGAAGCTCTGCCTTCATCCAGCTAGTGCTCGACTGCTGCTGAGTTAATCAAGCAGGGGCAGCAATGATGCAAATATAGAGAACAGACCTGACACTTAAATGCTTAGCAGCCAGTGACAGACAGGTACCCAGTTTGCTTCAGATAAACTGCTCAAAATTTAGATCCTTATTCAGGCTATGTTTCTGCCTCACTGCCTGGAAAAAATTGTAAGGACTAAAACACTTGAATAATGAGAATTTATAGCAGTATTTCTATGATTCTCTGAATCTATTTTGAAGAACATACAAACAGAAAGTGACAACCAGGAAAAAGGAAAAAAAGAAGGAAAAAAATATATTCACCCCAACCAATGGATGCAGAGGAGCTAAAACCACATTTTTGTAAGTTTCTTGTTTTCCTCTCATCACCTTCCCCACATCTCTATCAATCTACCAACTGTTATTTTTAGAGGTTGAACAAGAGGAAAAGGAATTTTCCATACTCTAAAGGAATTTCTTAAGGAAATAATGTCTGTCTGACAAAAATGTGTCACAGAAAGAGCTTTCCATGGATGAAATTCAGCCTGACTCCAAACACATTTTTTCTGGAAGGTTTGAGGCTTTCTGGGGCTCTGCTGAGACTCACAGGTTACAGTTTTCAAGCAATCTCTTTCAAATGCAAGACTGAGTATTCGTATTCCTCAGCCAGCTGATTCTCCATCACACTCAATTTCTAGTTTTGTTTAAAGAAAAAATGCGATGGGCAAGATTTCATTCAATAGTTGCTATAATCAGATGCAATTTAAGGAGCCAACTTTAAATGATATTCTTGTTGTTATTGACAGTGTCTGCTTCATAACTATCCTTTTTTTTTTTTCAACTGCTTTCCATATAAATGCGGTAGAAAATTTCCAAATACTGAAGTTTGCCCTGAATCATAAACTATAATTTTTTGTCATCTCTGGCCTGAAGATGATTCACAGTTAAATGCAAAATCCAGCTGTTCTAATTAAGTGATGGGAGCTTTTTTCTCCCTATTTCTTACTTTCTTCTACCCAGTCCTATTGAAGATGGAATAGAAAACTTAAGTCTAGATGTTAAAGACCAGCAAAATGAACAGCTGTTAAAGAAATCAACCAACCCACGTAAAGCAACTGATCTTCCTTCCATCAGACAAAATTCTATGCAATGGAGACCTGTTAAATGAATACCTGAGGAAGGTGGTCTCTAGTGTATCCAGCACAATGGATAAAAGAACACTGGTAATCTATTTTCATCAAATTGAACCAAAATGTATTTCATATAGTGTGATAGCTTGCTTAAATGGTATCACTCACTCGGAGAGGTGCTAAGGTATTTGGGGGCAATGTGGATATATATTCAGCAGCTTTATACTTTAGATGTAATAACCCTTTAGAGATTTACCATGCTTATGGCTTCAAAATCAGACTGTAAGTCTACTGACTACTAATAGGGACTTTATTGATGTCTTTTCCTGTGCTTAAGAAAAACCGTATAGTACACTGATATTGACTTTCACAGCTATGTCTACTTTGTGTATGTGTTTTTTCTTGTTTTGAAGGGACTTCTGACTTCAGTGTATTACTTATGCAAAACCAGCAGTGCTGTCACCAAAGGGATTTCGGGAAGTCAAAAGGTTATTAAAAAAGAAGTCAAAACTCCACTCAAAAAAAAGTTCGTTTTTCTTCCTTTTCCTTCCTGGATGAAACTGTCTGGGATAAAATCATGATTCCGGTGTGAGTAGGACATTGTTCTCCACACAGTCATAACAGTGAAAATTTTATTTAGGAAAAATACTAAAAATTTGTTGCTTTTCGAAAACGTTCCACCTGATACATATTTGGTGTTTAACCAAATATTGAGTATATTATTAAGTTTACTAATTTTATAACATTTTTAAATTATAAACTCCCTAAACACTTCTACAATGTCCAAAATAATTTTCATCATTCAGAAACCAATTTATGAGTTTAAAACATACTCTCTTCAAATTAAACATATGCATTTTCTAAGAAAAAAATTTTGGAAATAGAGATTTCTTGAAGTAGAGAACCCTCAGATCTGCTGCAAACCAAAATTCAGATCCTCTCCTAGAAACTCCTCATCATGGCCATTTCTAAAACCAATCACTCAAATGAAATAATATCAAGTCAACAGATTTCTACTGTCAAGAAAGAATGAAAAAGAGAAGCAGCCTCTTAACTTGGAAGGCTCCAAATGATACACAAATTCACAAATCAATGGCAATCACCCAGATGCTGATGAAGAACTTATCAGTGAATTAGTATGACTTGCTCCTTTCAACTACCAGTTGGAATCAAATCCTTTCACACTTTTTGTACCAACTTTCAGGTATTAAGCAAATTTTATTATGAAGCTTGGGAATTCCATTGGTATGGATAACTATATCATCATTAGAGATTGCAGATGGTGCTCATATTCTTATTAATCATTTTCTCCCAAGCTTAGCACAATTAGAGATATAGCTGCCTCAGAAAAATACACACAAACCTTCTCATCCTGAAAAAAATACAAATCCAATTAACAGCAGAATTAAAAATGATTTAAAAAAAAAAAAAAAAAAAAAAAAAAAAAGGAAATTCTTGCAAAAGAGCAAAAGAAGACATCAATAAAAATGTGTGTCTACATCCTGGTTCACTGCACATGAAAATGGCGGAGCCTGTTCATATGGAAAGTCAGAGAATTCTGACACTTCTCGCACAAGAAAGTCAATTTTGAAAAAATAATTCTTTTTCAGATAGTCACTTTCCCAGAAAGTTCCTGCTCTACCCCTGATAAGCAAGAGAATCTATCCACATTCTAAAAAAAGATGACACAAATTGCATGAGAAGGTGCTATGGATAATTTTGTCCATGTTGTTGTAACACCAAATATCTTACTGTCTCTTTATACTGGTAAGTAATATCTTCTTGACATAGAGAAGAAATTCAGTTGAAAAGAAAATTCAAAGTAAAACATCTGTAGGAATTACTGCTACCCTGAATCTATGTTTCCTAAATACACTGAATTAAAATTTGGTAGAAGGGTGAAACATCTTATCTTAGCAATGTCAGAATTTTTTCCCTAACATAATGCTGAAATTTCAGTAAAATACATCAGATTTGTAGTGTATTTGAATTTCACTGAAATATAAAGTGGGCAGGCTGAATGTTTCCAGAACAGTTCTGCTAAAGATTGAAAATGGTTGGCTGAAATTCAGTTCTAAGAAACTGTTACTTGTCCCTTTGGGATACACATCTACCACTACAGAAGCAGACACTCTCCAGATCTGATCTGGGAAAGCAGTAAAAGCTGTTCACAGTGAGAATAATCTGACTTTGCTCCCAAAGAAAGACTCTTCAGACTCACCAAGCTATATACCACCTGGAAAGGCTTTACACTGAATAAGAGAAGAGTTTATTTTCTTTTTGCCTTCAAGAAGCTCCTTATTAAAACCAGCTTGGTTTGTGGGACTTTTTGCACCTACACCCATAGACAGAGCCTACACAAAGCTACTTGTATGCTATGGGCTCATCAGATAGGTTGTGAGATGAAGATACAAGGTAGACATCAACCACGCAATTGATTTCTTCACCCAGATGATGGTATTTCATTGTTTCCCCATATGAGGACAGAACAAATACACCAAGAGTCTTAGAAAAAGCTCTGTGAGATGAGATATAAGGCAGCCTTTGCCAATAGAAGGTGCAGTGAGATTGTCCAGCTGGAAGCTGCTTTTTCTGCCTCTTACATGCACAGTTGTAGCCAACGTGTGAATTTGTCATCAGGCTCTAACAAATTACTATTTGTTTTGCAGGAATGAGCAGAGTGCAGAGCAAGAGGCATTGCAGCTGGTGTTGCAGCCCCCACTGACAGACATGAGACAACTGTTGGGGTTTAGAAACACCCTCCTTGCACAGACTGATTCTGCTCTACAGACTTACAGCCGGGTTCCATCACTCTGCTTTGACTACACACATCGCAATCCAGTTTGGGATTATGTGGGAAAGATCCCTGGTTTGCCGATGTAGATTCTGAAAGCCAGACATTGTACCCAGATGACTGCTCAGAAATAACCTGAGCTTGCCAAAACACTCCCAGGTAAGAACACCTTGCAGGCAATAAGACTGGGCTACTCTCCCAACATACGTGGAATAAATGTCAATTTTTCATTTACTTGTAAGACAGTATTAAGAGATTGTGTTGCAGTAGCAAGAGATTGTGTTACCCAAGGAGCAGGTAAGTTGTCATTTTTTCAATTTCTACCTACAACAGGAATAATCACTGTAGATTCAGAGGACAACACATAAGTAACTAAAACCTAGAGATTTCTCTTATTTCAGGAAGATCAGTAGAAATGCTTTCTCTAGCTTTAACAACATAAGTTGTCCTTACTCTTTCCCATGTTCCTTATAAATATGTTACTCTGAAAGTAATGCCTTCTACTTATTTCCATGGTAACTTGAACAGATTCAAAGAGCACAATAACTATTTCATAAAAATTCTCAACACTGTTTTTCACTATATTCACCACAATTAGATATGGATTTTCATCAGTGATGAACAAGAGCCTGCATTCTGTAATCATAAAAATCTGCGCCAGCGGAGGTGACCTACTGTCATTGTTATTGCTGCTGAAACACACCTTCAATCGCCTCACTGTGCTCACATCCACTATTTGGTCTCCTTAAACATTCGCAAGCATCAATGAATGTCAATGTGTGCAATTTTTTTGCCACACAGAGGAATTCAGTTCCACAGCTTCTCTTCATATACAATTCTATGTCATATACTATTGTTTCAGGCTGTCCCTCTGCTGCCATCTGTCACATGGCAACAAATGCAATCGAATATTGGTGGGAGGGTTCAACCTCTATTGCCATACCACCAACATCTGCCCCAGAGGTCATGGGCCAATATAATAAAACAGCAGTTGTTACTTTTGGTGCAGCCCTCATATTATGTAGGATCCTTACCACAGAGGGAAACTCTTTCTGTCCTTTGTTGTTCAACCTTCATCCATCAGCAGTCAGCAGTCCTCTCTGCTCCTCTCCCTTTTCTGAAATTCAGCTCACTATACCTATTTATTTCACAAGCCACCCTGTTTAACCATCTAGAGAATGAGTTTATCATGGAGTACTGGACAGTTAAAAGGACTTCATAATAGTCTATACTTCTCGCCTTTTTTAAATGACCAACTTCCACCTCATTTAGGATAATAAAAAAGATCATCTGGTGGCTCTCTGAATCATCAGTGACGCAATATTTAAGATACTGGTGACCATTGGTTCAAAAACTGAATGGGGCTTTGCTTAGACGTCAGGCTGAAGGTGAAGTGGAATAAATAAGAGAGTGTAGTATGTCAGTTAGGAGATGGGATTACCATCAGATGAGAACCTGTGTAATGACCAGGTACCCTCTCAACCAAAGAGCACTACAAAGCCAGTGGGGTGAGTCTCTTTGCAGACAGAGGAGAAAAGAGATCTTCAATTAATTACCAGTAATGCCAGGATGACCTTTCACTTTGATCAGCTGAAAGACAGTAGGGAACTTAGAGCTCTTGTTACCCAACATATATTCATTGTGAAACTTGTTTGCAAACTGCACTGTACAGATTCTCCAAATGAAGGAGAAATAATTCTGTCTCCTTTCTTAAAAAAGAATCATGATATAATATGAGAAAAAAAGTTATTTATTGTCAGGAAAAAAGAAGGAAGGAAGGAAGGAAGGAAGGAAGGAAGGAAGGAAGGAAGGAAGGAAGGAAGGAAGGAAGGAAGGAAGGAAGGAAGGAAGGAAGGGAAAGAGAAAAGAAATGTTAGAGTTTCAGTAAACTTAATATGTGGATTTCATGGCTTTTAAAATAAAGAAAAAATTCAGACAATACATTGTGCCTTGGGAAATTTGAAACGAGCATCACTTTAATCCTCAGTTATGGAACCCACCCTGAATTTACAGTATCTGCTGTCCTGGATTTTTATTCTATATTAATATTATAAATCTCTATGAAGCATTGCAAAGATGGAAGCTGCTCTCCTCTACTCCCTTCAGGTTTAATGTTCTTCCCTCACTCTTTGGTTTGGTGCTTTATTCTCCACTCCTCCTCATCCCCCCCTTGAGCTCTTTACTCATCCCCTGTCAATTGCAGCCCTGTCCACTGTACTCTCTTCCTCTCAGCTCTTCATGTTTGCATTACTTGTTTCTCCCACTTTTTACCTTCTCTGTTCTACATCACTTAGCTTATCTGTGCTTGCTTCATTGCTCCATAAATTGAAGGGCACATATAAGCAGGAAGGGGAATGGCTGTTTATGAGAGTGGATAGTAATATGACAAGGGGGAATGGTCTTAAACTGAGACAGGGGAGGTTTAGGTTAGATATTAGGAGGATGTTTTTCGCAGAGAGGGTGGTGACACACTGGAACAGGTTGTCCAAGGAGGTTGTGGATGCCCCATCCCTGGAAGCATTCAAGGCCAGGCTGGATGTGGCTCTGGGCAGCCTGGTCTGGTGGTTGGTGACCCTGCACATAGCAGGGGGTTGAAACTAGATGATCATTGTGGTCCTTTTCAACCCAGGCCATTCTATGATTCTCTGATTCTATGATTCTCTAATTCTGTGATTTTATGATTCTATGATTCTATGATTAGATTATATTAAACACTAACTGTAGCATAGTGCTATAGCTCAGAGACCAAACGACCCATGCTTTACATACTGGCTTGAACTGTTCATGATTTTTTTTTTTCTGATCTATTTTAATAAGAAAATAAATTAAAAATGGGTAATCATAATGAATCAAGTAAACAACTGTGAGAGGAAGAAAACTGTAGAAGAGACAGGAAAAGCATATCTGGGCATTAGAAAGAAAAACTAAAACAGATATTATAAGATGCTCTTTAAGCTATGGCAAAAGAACTAGAGGGTAGGAAACAGAGGTAAAAGGAAAGAAACAAAAAGACATATATAAATAAGAAAACACTGGAAATCTTTTTTTTCTTTTTTTTGGCAATTTTTCATTTAATTTGATTTTCCTCACTTAGACATGTCCAGGTAAAGATGCTCACAATGTCTTGCATCACAGACTTTAAAGAACAGCCTCTTCAGTTCAGGAAGAATGAAAAAAAAGAAAAATGAAAGGGAGTAGATAATCTATGGTTGTATCTGGGCAGATTTTGGAAGTAAATATAGCAGAAATCTTGCCGTACTGATGCCTTCAGCATGGCTGAAGGTTCAGATGTGCTGTTCCTGTCTCAAATCATACACTTACATAGTCACATCTTTGTCATGAGAGGAAATACGTCCAAGATGTGTGTTTGTTCCCTTCTGCGATTTGTCTTGGCAGGAATACTAAAACCACTTCATTACAAATATTCTACTTACTCACATTTTCCATTGAATGTCTATCTTCGGACTTTTCCCTATCATATGAACGGGTGCATGCAAGCAAACAGCACTTCTTGCTGGCTGGAAGAGCATCACAAAACAAAACAAAACTATATATTTTAATGACTAAGCTGATTGACCTTGGGACTGTAGTAATGCCAGAAACACGGCTGTTTTTTAAAGATACATTTTCTCATCTTTTCAATTGAGTGTTGTGGTAGAGGCCACAAGGAATGACCTAGAGGAGAAGCACTCTGCTTACCATCAGGAAGGCACAGGGAATGGTACCCCTCCCCACAGCGTTTTGCAACACTACCCTTAGAGGATTGACTCTAGATAGAGCAGGTCAGCTCAGAATCTGTGCTCATCAACTCCACAACTCCCCTGATGAGACAAGAGCTAAGGAGAACTTGCTCCGGGAAAACTAAGTATGGATTAAAACCATTTCTCACTTCAGTTTCAGTTGCATCTTAGCCAGTAGGTTACAGTTCCTCAGCGTTGCAAGTTTCTCTGGCAACAGATTTAAGGCTCCTAAGCTCCCGAGAAGACAAGGAGCTGGCACTGAGTGCTTCCCTTGAAGAGCTACATAGCAGAAGTACTCACTGGTCAAGTGAAGGACTGTGCAGGGTTAGATTTGGAAAAAGTTGTCTGATGGAGCTGAGGTCACACAGGGCACTTCTGCAGTTTGCCTGTAGCAAGAACTTCTTCTCAAGGTTTGATGTCATGAATCCCTTCCCGAGAGGACCCATTAGTTAACATTTACATACACATTTTAAACTGCAAATTAGGTTCTTTGCATGACATGGAATGCAGTGTAAGGGGCAGAGTTTGGGAGTAGGTACAACCCCCTCTTCTCCAACATTAAACAAATTCTCAATGAGTCAATTGAAGTCTTTCAATGTATATTCATCATATACATTCTTGTTGGACCACACAGCAAAAATTAGTCAATGTAATACTGTATGCACATGAACATGCCTTTTTTTTTAATAAGAAAAAATGGCCTGTGAATATTTTTCTTAATCCAAATCCAGAGTTCTCTAAGAGCAACCTATTTTACCTTCCACTTAATGAAATCACACATAGAGCCTAAACTTTCCAAAAATCTCAGTATGGCATGACTTTTATTACTTTAGCCAGTTCCATTATTAAGTAATCATGAGAGACTTTTGCATTCAAACAACAACAACAACAACAACAAAACATATATTCCAACTTGTGACAAGTTATCAAAAAATTCTAAAAGAGCAATAAGTTCTGAGGGTCATATGTCACTCAGACTCCAATATAATAATTTCTGGGAAAATCTACACAAATTTTTCTTTGTCACTGTATTTTGTTCATACAATACAGTTCAAATTTTGTACTACTAGAAATAAGTGGTCTTGTGCTAATTTTATTTTTATACTATCGAAAAATTTGGCCATAAGCATTAGAAATTATTACAATTCCGATCAAAGCTACTCCTGATGTTAGAGAAATACAATTTTTGTGAATAAGTGCATTGCATTATGCCAAGTAAAAATAGTCTTGCTTGTTATTCAGTGTAGAAGGAGTTAAGACAGAACAAAGTATTTTTGGAGACACTACTTTGCAAAGGGGAAAACTTGCTTGGTTTTTGTTTAAACTAACACCAGTGTTGCACTGACATATCTGGATTAGGTTTTCAATGCATTTTTCCAATGCATTGAAGGGAATGACAATGTTACTTTTGCACACAAATTTCTCCCTAGAGGTTTATAGAGAGGGTCCATGCACATTTTTGTGCATGGGTACAGGACAAATTTATTACAACAGAGATTAGCAGTAAAAGCAAATTTATTACCATTTTTATCATTCCTCACTGTTCTTCCAGCTGACAGCCCAGGTCCATGAACCATGTAACGCTCTTCTGTGCGTTTGGAGCTTCCACATACAAGCAGGTCTGGCAATCAGAATATACTGTTTGGTCCAAAAGCAAAAGCAGTACAAAAGAATGGGCCATCTCCTCTAGCACACCCTGCGTTCCTGTACACAAAACCTAAGAAAGAGAGAATCTGAAGAAGGATCTTTCATTTTTCTAGAAGTAAAATAAATTTCCTAATGATTTTATATGAAAAATTAGATAATTTAGTGTGGTGGTGGTTTGGTTTTTTTTTCATACTCAGTTGCATTATCTCAGATTGAAGATTATTTTTCTGTCAACTGTGGATCTGTGGATCATTTTTTTATTCATTGACATAGACATTACAGCTCACTGTTTGAAGACAGGTGCTGGGAGATAACAGCAGTTTCACGAAAAGTCAATCATTGTTCCAGAAGTCACAGGCCCAGTTGTTACACAGCATTCCTGCAATATCTTCTTCACCATCAAAACAAGCCAGTCACCCACTCTCTAAGAGGTAAAATATCAGCTTCAGTTCTTGGAATGAGAAGGGAAAAAATCAGCATTTTTCCCTTGAAATTATTATTCCTGATCTGTTCTGCATGCATTTTTTCTGTATTCCTTCTGGGTCTAATGGAAAGACTATAACAGTGAGTACATTTTTATGCAGTTTAGGAGTAAAGGGCTAAAATGGAGATGCTTTTGTTTCTCACTGAGGCCCTACATTTTCCAGATAGATTAAACATCAGTTTTCTAACATCATGCTCTGAATATCCCTTCTTATCTCATAAACTATTTTTACTTTATTGGTGCCAGACATCCTGTCATGGCCAGAGATGTGGATTCCCCCTTGAAAGTGAGGTAAGCTTGGAGGTTGCTTGTGCTTGGTGCACAGATTACAGATTGAGTCCACAGCTGAGAACTGAAATGTCAGGTGATTTGTAAACAAGATGAATTATGATACGAATGGTTCAAGAAGTATGAGAATGAGAGTAGCTAAATATATAATTAAATCTGCAACTAAAATCCAACAATTCCAGGATTTACCTAGGATTCCTAATATTGAGTAGTTGTCTTCTATCATGTATGGAAGTGGCAGTTTAAAAAAATTGATTACGTTATTCTCCAACTCTCTTAATAAGAGAAAACTTATGGAAGTGAATAGCTTCTGACTTGGATCTTCAACAGCCCTGTCTTTTCGTGGACTATGAATGCAACCCTGATTTTACATCATTTGTTTTCTGGTTCTCTCTGAATTCAGAATCTTCTAAATCTTCAAGAATCAATTAATTTTCAAAGCATTACAGGAGTTTAATGAATAACACAAATAAAATGCTCTTAAGGACATGGATCTGAAACCACTCCACCTATGCTATAGATGGTTGATGCTGGCAGGAAATCAAAATGCCTGAGTAGTATGGTATTTTGATTCCAGTCATGGTGTCATTCAGATCACAGATATCTTCAAGATTCATAGCTGTCACCATCTTCAGAAGCATGTCCCTTTTTTCACTTGTAGTCTGTAAGCACCTTATTCCTCAGGATGAAAGTGAAGACAGTGCAGCACCCACCTGTAGTTTTATAGTCAACAGCAACAAGTTGGGTTTCATTCATTTTGATGATGAGAATGAATTCATTTTTATGATAAGAATGAGATGAGAGGCATTCTGGGATTGTAGGCCTTGCTTAAAGTTTTGGGGCAATGGAGCACTTCCCTGACAGAGGTATGAAGCTCAGACTGAGATCACACTTGATAATTCTGATGATAATTATCAGAATTATCTGATGATAATTTTGAGATATTTTACTCTTTCTTCAGAATATGTAATTTGGTAACAATCACTGTGTCTGTGAAAAAGAAAACAATGTCAAATAAACAACAAAGTCTGCATCAAGAATTAAGAAACTGCGTGAGTTTCTTTTGTACTCATCACTGTGACTGCATGCTAATTCATACACTTAATATTCAGATGATTCATACTAATAATTTTATATAAGCATGTTTAAGGTCCTTAGAATAATTAAAAATCTGGACCTGATTCAGGCAACAGAGATAATTGCCAAATCTGAATGATTTTTACTACAGTTCATGTGCAGAAGGAAAGAAATTACCCCTATCAATTGCTGAAAACATTCAAGGAGAATCCTTATTCCTCCAACTAATTGTTATTTTCATCAGAAATGTAAGCGTTTGTCATGGCACATCATAAATTACTGATAACATATCACCAGTGAACATTCATGAGATAAATCCAGCAAGTATTTATACTGCTTCCAGAGCAGTTAACACTCTGCCACCCTTCACCACCCAAGTTTGCTGGTATTTGAGTTATTTACAAACCAAAGCTTCATGACTTTAAATAATCTTTGTAGTTGTACTGTAGTATTATCCAAGATGCTTAGCAAAACTCCAACTCCAGGTCAGTTATGAAATTCTCCCCCTGGCTCCCTCAAAAGGGGCCCTTGTTGATTTCTCAAGTACTTATGCAGCCAGTGCCCACAGTTGCTCTATGGAAAGACGTGACTCATGCCCAGTTCATTCCTTTAAAATTCTCCTCAGCTCAACTGCTGGCAGTCATTCCAGACTGTTTTCTGGGTGTCAGAAGCACACTCTGTTTTAGCTGGATGTTCTTTCTGGCTCATTAAATGGAGAAGATGGTTTGTTATTTCGTTACTATCAATCAGGTGCTATCCAGAAAATACTGTAGATAAGCTAAGAGCGAAGTGAGGGATTATTTATTCATCATTGAAAATCAATACGTTAGTTTTAACTGAAGCAATGTTTTACAGCAGTTGTCCATTATATCAGCCCTTTTACAGTAATTTATTGGAAATGTGGGAATTACACAGACATAGCTCCAGAAAGCACAAAAAAATCCTGAATAGTTCTGAACTGATTCAATCAATCCTTAAACTTGTATTCCAAGAACTCCTCCTTCTCTAGCAAACTCAGACAACTCATCAACTGACTTTGCCCAAGACTGCTATTTGGAAAGGCAAGTCTGTGTCCTCCAGCAACCTCACTGCCTCTCACAACTTCTTTAGTATATGTATGACTTCTCCTGAGAAATGGCAGACATTGAACAGCTTTTCTTCACTGAGATTTTAACGTTCCAGCATTTCCACCCTTTGGCAGTAGAAAAATTGAATCTATGTCTTCAAGATAGGAGACTGGACTGCCTTAAAAAATTCCTCTGGAGATAAAGACAAGACAGAGCACAGAGAAACTGAAAATGGAGTAAGCCATGTTTCTATACCCCCACTCAGAACCTGCTGCAACCAGTCCACAAGACTGCTCACTGGTCCCAGAGACATCAGAACTGGACATCTGAAGATGAGGAAATATAAGAATGGGGAGAGGAGGGCAAGCCAGAATCATTTGATCTGATCCAGTTCCCACTCAAATAACTTTCCTGTGCTTTTAAAAACACACATTGAACGATTTCAAAACCATTCTCTCTTTTATGATTTACTACAGCTGTAGCTGAAATTCTATGTCACGGCCTGAAACAGTGATTGAGCACCTGGTAGAGGGCAAGGCCAACCCAGGGGAGCTCAGGTATATGGGTATATGCAATGCCCCTGAGTAACCAGAAGGGGTGGAGCCAGGATCCACCCATTCCCAGACCTTATTTAAGTGTTGGCAATGGAGGCAAGGATATCTTGTCAGGGATCCCTTCCTCAGATGCTGCAGCTTAGGACTGCTGTTCTGCTGTCATTGCACTATGGCAATGGAAATTACTAAACTACATTTAGCAAAATGCTGTAACTCACCACCATCTTCTATGCATAGGCAAATACAAGGATAGTGTTCATTCAAATAGCATGCATTTATATTTTCACAGCTTTTGAGACACTGTGTCCTGAAGTGATTTCTCAGATACCGGGACAGGAAACTAATTTGAACGTATTAATGGCAACATTACTAAAACTGTGGAAAAAGGCATGTAAGCATCAGTTTTATTGTGCTTTCTGTTTTCCAATGCTTTTGCTTGCCAGTCTGCTAAAATATTTTAACAACCTAGGCAAATGTCAAGCTCAATAGTCTTCAAGATCTGAAATGAAAAATGTCGTTGTTGAATATTTTCTAAATTTTAGATATACAAAAAAAAGTAACTAGCATCATTTTCTTTTTCTTTTCTTTTTTATTCTTTTCTTTCTTTTTTTCTTTTTTTTTTTTTTTTTTTTTTTTTCTTTTTTCAGAAGTTACAATGTACTCCTGCCAATTGGGATAGTGGTACATACATACATAACTGTCTGAGCATGTCTGATGTAGGGCCACAGTTAACATTACTGTCTACCTGAACTTGCTTTTGAGAATTTGTCAGCAACACCTTTTTCTTCTTGTTAATTTAAGGCAATATTTGGAAATGGCTAATTAAATCTATTACAAATGAGAGCAGAAATCGCAAAAAAAATTTTGCAAAGCCACTCTTTCAGATGTTGCAGTTCAGACACCTAAGTAACTTTTTACCTGGGATTTTTCGCACCAATCTATATTCACATAGAAATAGGATGCTTCACCTAAGCTAGATATCTCCTCTCACTTTGTTTTTAGTAAAAAGATGAAGTCTCTCTATCTCAAACCTGTAGTTCAGTCCCAGAGTTTGTATTCTTCCAGAGACAGACACAGAGGAGATTTCCAGTGGATCACAGGATATCTGTGATTGATAATTCTTATAAAGGTAAAGGTAAGCTCAGACTTAGCTCTATTGGTGAAGGGAATCAGCCTTTTAAACACCAGTTTTCTTTTAAAATTTCAGTCGTTTCTGTTTACTGTAGTTTTCACACAGTTGTATCAGACAGTGCACTGCTAAGACAACTTTTTTTCGAAGTAAAAATGTATCCTCTTGAAAAGTAACGTTATACCAAGAAATACACTTTCAGAAGGCAGAAGCTCTCTGAAACCTGTAACCTTATGTGAAAAGGCCAACATCTGAGCTATGTATTTGTCTGCAACTTCATTAATTGTAGGCAAAATAGAGCTTCCATTCTTCACAAGAGATTCTGGAGGTTCACCTACAGCATCCACCGTAGGTAACCGTAGGAGGAGGTCCACCTACAGCGTGCACCAAGATAACCATAACTTGCTTTGTATTGGACATCTGTTAGCATCACCTAAGAGTCGCAGTATTGCTAATTAGAAAATCCTAGTCTGTTGGCTGATTTCAGTTCCTATTGCTTTTCATTTTAATTTTCCCCCTTTCAGAAGAAACATGCATATTCAGCTTGTGCGCTAGTATGTTTTGAAGGGTGGGGGAAAAAATCAGTATTGAGCATTTATTGTTCCTTCTGTATTTCCTCAAGGATGAACTCAAATAGACTGTTTGAGGGAAGGCTAATGAATTTAGGTCAGGGCTTACAACAGCTGCCAGCAGATGGAAAGAGATTGGGGGGAGCAATCTTCACCTCGGGCAGAGAGGCTATGAGAGAAGCAGGAAAGTACATGCAGAGAATGCTGCCTTTTTGACAGGTCAAGTAAAGTGCAATTTATGAGATCAATAAACAGACCTGCCACTATTATGGATTAACCAGCCCTTTCTTTATTTAGAGACTTCTTCAATGCTGGAGAAAATACATAGGATTCTTGGACCTTCTGAAATAAGCTGTCTTGGGGAAAGGTGTGGGAAAAGGAGGAAAATGGGAATAGAGGACATTCACACAGACATTCAGCTTCCCCTGCCCTCTGCCTTGTCAAAATATTCCTATATCTACACCTTGATAAGAAGTTTCAGCTCTTTTCTGATTCTGAAGTGTTTCATCATCACAAAGCTCCTAATATACACATATTTTTTAAAAATAAAAGTTAATCAGAATCATGCCTTTTTATCCTTAGAGAATCAGAATTTTCTTTAAAATCTCTGCATTAAGTTATTTCTTCCCTAACTTTTATACATGTGTCAATCTGATCAGCAGCTGTACACTAAAATGACTAACCAAAATAAAATGACTAAAAGCATATTTATTTTTTATGGTGCTGCACCCTTCCTCAGGTCTCCTATTGTCTGCTGTGGACCCTGTTGTAAATAGTTAACATACCACACTGGAGATGAAATCATGCTCTTTGAAATTTTTGTATATTGTAGTATTGAAATTAATGAATCTGGAGCAATAGCACAGTTGAACATCCAAATGATGAACACACAGCAATTTTGACTATGGTATATGGTAACAAAATGTTAATATTAAAGGAGAAGTCAGGGTATCTTCAGTAGAAAGCAGCATACAGAGTGGTGAAACCACTTACCACTGAAATCATAAGCTTAAGGTTGTTTTGTATTTTTGAAACACTAAGACTCACATAACATCAACCCTGATTAAGAGTGATAGAAGCTAATAATTCTAGTACTACACGTCCCATTATTGAACCTTTTAGGACATATCTCTCACCAAAAAATCATCTTGGTTAAGGCAAGCCAGAATACTTTATTTTTGGGTAACTGGTTTTTTCAATAAGAGCAGAATTAATAATAAAGGAAAAAAAAAAAAAAACACAGATCTCTTGCTTCAAGATAAAGCTCATTGCTTGTAGATTGGTTGTTGGGTGGAAAGAGGCATCAGTGTGATGACAGCGGTTGATTAAAATGTGACAAATTAAAAATTTTCCTGTCAAGGCTCTGTAAAACAAACAAAAATGTGAAATCCTCTAAAATTGTATCCTCTCTCTTTCTCTCCCATTCTCTGTATTTATACATATGCCTAATTCTGTATTAGAAGATTCTTGTTCATGTGTATTTATGGGAGTATCTACTGCCAGAAAAGTAAGAGAAAGAGAGATGAACAATATGTAAATGTCAGTAAACATTCCTTATGGTTATTTTAAGTAACTAATCAGTGTTGCTGGAATGCTAATTATCTTTTGAAGGAAAATGAAATATAGTAATCTATTTCATGAAAATTCTGTTTCAACAAAGACCAGGATCACACATACCATCTGGCTTGTCCTGTTCAGGTATATACTATTTATTCACTTTAATCCTAATTTATTCAAGAGATTAGATACCATCACAATATGAATAAAGCTACGAGTGTTATTAGGGACCTGGAACATCTCCTTTATGAATAAAGGCTGAGAGATTTGGGAGTGTTCAGTGTTGCTGCAGCAGTGACTCTGTCACTTCATCTTCCCATAGACTAAGTTGCAGCAAGATACAGTATCATCTTGAAGACAGCAAAGGGATATGAGTAGAAAAGGTGAAGCCTTTAAAAAAAATAAGTAGGCTAAATAATGATCTACCTGTGCAGGTATGATGTATTTTGTGGGTGAAAAATGTTGTGTTCTGTTTATTTTTCTCTCTCTTCTACAGAGTTATTTTTAAAGCTGAGTCATTTGAAAATCACATTTCTTCAGGAGTAGAACAGTCTCTCAGTTATAAGTGTTTTCCATAGTGGTAGATAGCATTGCTGTTAGTCTTTTGTGCGCGTGTTTTAAAACTAGATTTTGTCTAGGGCTGAGGGCTACAGGCCTGCTTGCTTTTCACAGCATAAAGCCACATTTTTCTCTGTGAATACACTTAGAACAGAATTTGTAGGGAGGATGTTGTATAAGGAATGTGACTGTCCTTCATCTAAATACGCAGTACCACCTTTTCAACATATTCTTGTATCATCTATTCAGGCTGTTACTTCCAAAAGTCATTTCACCTTGTGTACTTTGACTAGCTGGAGAAATTTGAGAGAAAATAAGCAGGGGAACCTCTGGAATCTCAAAGCAGTCAGGAATCCTGTCAGATCTAAAATTTGCTGCTCTGAGTAGTCTTACATTACTTAACTGGAAATAGCTGGTTGTCACAGTGCTGCACTACAATTGTGAAAAGAATCTAGATGTTATGTAGTGAGAGAACAAAGGGGACTGACAGAAAGCTATAGGCCCATTCCTCTCTTTTCCAGCATTGTTTTACTCTACACTTTCAGAGTCAAACTTTCAGTATTTTCAAAATGAAATGCTTTCAGTTCAGCATTTGAGTGGATTTTTCATTTCATAATTAGGCTGCACTTGTAGCAGGGTTAAAAATGGATTGGAAAGAACTGTTGGTGTCTCATTTCATCCAAAACACTCTTCACCAGCTTGATATAATGCAACATTATGGAGAATAGCTATATCTGTTAGCTGAGCTAGATCTGTTATCCAAGTGGGGTAAAAAAAAAAACAACAACACAACACAAATAAAACAAAACAAAACAAAAAAACAGCTACTAATAATCAACAGTACAGGTGGAACTGAAATTTACTGAATACCAGTTAGCATTGATATTTTTAAATAAAAGATTAAAGCAAAGAAACTTAAGAAGTTTGTTACTTAATCCATAGTCAAAACTACAGCTAAAAATTCTGAACTGTCTTTATTGATCTACTTAAATGCACTCCTAAAAGTTATTATGAATAAATTTTCCCGTGTCGGGGTTTTGTTTTCAATGTTTTTCCATTATTATTGCAAGCTACAACTTTGGATACACTGCTTCTTTAATATCCAAATTATTTCTAACACACGTTGTCTAAGAAGTATGAGATAAAACTGATGTAAGATAAAAATAGAAGGGTATTCCTCCTGGCTTCACCTTTTCTCAGGTTCACAATTCAATAGGATTGCTCAATACCAATATAAGCATCTCTGGATTGACATTCACCTATCTTAAGTACAGGATCCAAAGGAGATTATCTAAATTGCCTCAAAGAGGAGTCTGGATAATAAATTGTGAACTTTTGGTAAGCAAACTTAGAATTTAATTGATCTCTTTCTGCGTGATTCTTGTCTTCAACAACATGAAAATAATCTTGAGATTTAAGCAGAAAATCACTTCATTTTCTCCATACGTTTAGAGTTTCTGGGGTAAAAGGCATTGCTAAAATGCAACAGAAGTGTTAGTGATGCTTAAGGACATTTATACAAAAGTTAGTGTCAGTGGATGATTTCTAGGTGAAATTGTAGATGAACCTGTTCTCTTTATTATTTTTTGTTTTTAAAAATAAGTTGTTTTTCTCCTACAGTTTCAGAAGTTCAGGCAGTAACACTATATTGTCACAAATAGGAAACAGTATTTCAGGTCTAACAAACTCTAATTTGTAGCATCTTTGTGCAGCATCCTCTTAGGGTAAAAAAGGAACAAAAAACAGACTCCTAGTACTCCACTTTAAAACATAAAAATTTCCATAATTCTTTCTTTTAAATGCAGAGTGTTCAAAGTCTCACTTAGATCAGCCACTCTATGTTGGTTCCACATAACTTCCTTGTCTTCTTACACGTAGAAAAAAAAAACTGCTTACTGAATGATTAAGATTTCAGTTCAGATCTGCCTGTTATGCTTACAACATTATTACATAATTGGAAAATGATTTAGCAACAGGCTGTGAACAGAAAAGAAATCAGTGGACCTTGATAATGAGATCTGTCCTGCTTGTTATTAATCAATTACTTTAAAAAAATCAACAATATGTATTACAGGAGGTGCTGCACATGTTACTAATATTTCAAGATTATGTATCATATCCTATTTTACTAATAAGGTCTTGCGAGGAAGGGTGAACTCTGTTTAAACTATCATTCATCTTCATTTCATATCTGGCCAAGTTCCTAAGCAAGGCCAGAAGGGCATGAAGCTTTTGTGAAATAATAAACTATTCCTTACTCAGGACGTTGATGATATTATCTCTACTTAACTGATAGAGCATCTGCTTTCTACCCCATTAATCACAACCATTAAAATGCAATAAACCCTGTTCTTGAGTCTTAAAGAAACAATATTTAGCTTATTTGGTCTTATCTTTTTGACAGGCTCTGTGCTGCCTACTGTAACAGCAGAATTGTTTTCCCTTCATGTCCTTATGGTTCAGTATATGTACTTACAACTCAGCAAACTGTATGAGTAATTTTTTGCTTGTCTTTTAATATGTTGTCTTTTGATCAGATTATTTCACTTTTGAAGTAATAAATTCCATTGCCATGCATATTAAACCAATTCCCCGTCATAGTCATTTTGTTTTTATTTGGTTAAGTCAGTTTCAGTTTACAAGAATGTCTGAGGCAATAACATGGACTTTGTTGACCTGCACTGGGTGCTTTGTAACTGCACAGACTCGAAAGAAGAAATATCAGGAAGAAATTCTGCAACCTCAACATTAAAGTCATGTTTGGTTCCTCTGTTCTGGTGTTCCCATGAACAAGGACTTTGCAGTGAAAGTTTCATTATTAATTTATTTGAGCTGAAAGGTAATTAATCTTCCTCTCTCAAAATGCTGGAAAGTAATTTACAAGAATGCAGCCAGGAAAGCAGATAGACTTTCCTAACACTTCAGCACCATTTTCTCTCCATTCTTCTGTTTTCAGTCACAGATCAATCACACAAAATTTCAGGTATGGTAAGCCACAAGTTATACCCCTCAAAAAATCGCAGAGAGCAAGGCAGATATCTGAACAGATGGTAATGTTTATCTATATAATATGCTTTACAGAGAGCTTCTTGTACTGAATTGAAAGCTGTTATTCTTTGTCAGCATAATGGTATTTTTAAATCTTCCTTAGGAGGTCAATGATACATGCTTTGAAATGTCTCTTAAATTATAATCTAATGTCTAGAAGTATTTGGTTTATTCACTGAAAGTTGTAACTACTGTGAGAGTCATTTTGTTAGCAATCACCTCATACTTCCATGAGGCCTATGTCTTTTATACGGAAAGACAAATTATTTATGTTAAAGGTGGATGGCTGGAGAATGAAACGTTTTTGGTCCTTTCTTAATTCGTGTTTCTTCACAAATGTTTTTATGTGAGTGTTTTAGGTATAATGCTACACCAACAGACATAAAAGATAAAGGCCTTCTAGAGAGATTTGTAAATAATGACACCCAGAAGAATCATTTTGGAAGAGGAGGCAAAGTCTGACTTGAGAGCTCATAAGAGACTCAGTGAGATGCTTGTGGAATAAAAGTCTAAGATCAAGAATTTTCAAAAGCATATGATTAACAGTGAGTGTTTTGGGGTAGTTAAATGACAATCAGATTTTATTTCTGTTCTGTTTTCTTAGTTTTTGGCATGAATTTTGATAAATATTTCAAAATTTCACCACAAGAGGATAGCTAACAAGATCTGCAATTCAGCATCTGCCACAGAGTACTATAAAAAACATCAGATATTCAGAAACTGGCAAGGAAAATCAAGTGAATTGGCAACACCACCTATAGAAAGTTGTTCTGTAAGTGACCAGAATTGATGTCCCCACAAAAATGAACACCAAGTTCAGAACAATCATTTTTATGGAGTCATTCTCACACACTGAAAGTTTTATAGCTAAACCTTGTATCATTTGAATCAAGTCTGTTCTTGTCATTTTCACTGAAATGAATTGACTTTACTATCTTTATGATTGTCAGCACGTGTATCACAGCTTGCCAAGTTCACAGCAGAGTGTATGTCAATAACTACTGGTTATAAACAACTTTTAGAAGTCATCTCCCTTGTAATCTTATCTTCCATTTTGAATGTTGACTTTTCTGATAAAGTAATTAGGAAATTTCTGTACTTGGTTACTGAATCAGCCAGCAATAAGCTTGTAACACAATTAAAGATGTTCAGGAGAGGTTAAGTCAGTTTTTCAGTAGAAGTAGTTCTACTCTGAGATTCAACCCAATCTCAGGAGTTCATTCATGAGAAGAATTCAGACAGAGTTAAATATGTATTTATTTAGCCATCTGACGTGTTAGATATGAGCACAGCAATATATGGAAAATTACATCACATACGAATTCAAAACAAGGCTTATACAACCCAGAGAGTGATAAGATTTGTTTCTGCAGCAGGTCATAAACAGATCCTGACAAACTATTAATGGTAAAGGAAATTCTGTTCCAGTTCAGATTCTCAGTTTCTATCCAGTACTAAGCATTATAGGAATTATTTATGCTGAGATCAAATGGAGTAGTGCTGCCCGGTATGTGCTGTAGATTCAGAGTTGCTGACTGTGCATGGGCAAACTGAATAGGCTCTCACTTGGGACTGACAGAATTCCCAAAGCTTTTCAGTGGTGAGTATAAAGGTGCCATAATAATGCACTGTGTTGGACTATGTTGAGATACCACACTCTTCCGTAATCTCATGAGGCCAAATGAGTTATCTCATAAAGAAGGAAAAGGGGGCTCCTTTTTCTGCCTGTGTGGAGAGCAGACAAGAATGTACAGTTTCACTTCAAGTTGGAGTTTGTTCATAGTGTTGCAGTACACAAATCCCTTGATTGCATGATCTAAATTATCAACACTATGCACACAGCCAACAGTGATCTCAACCTCAGCATCTTTAAGAAAAGCAGCAGACATCTTGATATGACTTTGGCCTTTATTTCTGTTTATATTTCTGTTGTAAAAATCTGGCATTTTAGCCTCATATTGTTGTCTGTGCTTTGAGTAGGGCCACAGTAAGACCTGTTCACAAGCTGGGAATTCTTGGTCCAGTGGATGATTACAACTCTATTATTAGTCTCCCATCCTTGTGTTACACACAAAAAGAATTAATGCAAGAACAACTGCAGGTATCTTGAAAAGATATTGAGTCAGTGCACTAATCTGGCTACAAAGACCACAGCTGAGATAACACTTTTAAAATTGCTGAGTGCTCTCACCTTGGACAGTGATACAGAGAAGATGATGGAAATAACTTTTGCTGATTTTGATGAGCATTCTGTCCAGCCAAATAACTAAACTGCCTGGAAGAAGCATAGGTTGCAACATAGGGAAATCATTTTTCAGTTAATAATAAAGCGAGACAGAAAGATTAATGGAGTTGATGTAAATGGTTGACCAAAGCCATTTTGAAAGCCCCAAATAAACTTGAAACCAATAGCTACGTATCACAGAATCAAAACAGTGGAGTGCATCTGATTTGGTTCTGGAATAATTCCCAGCCCTGCCTTGCATAACAAATAGGTGTAGTTAATAGCACATGTTTACATGGTATTTTATAGCTGAGGATTCTGAAGTAATAATGTGTTGGCCTTCCTAATAGCTTTGAACACTGAACAGTTAGGCCTATAGGTACTGAGAGGCTTGCCCAACACCTTTTGCAGCTATGGAAGAGCTTGGAAAAAGTATCACTTACGACACTCAGGAATTGATCTTTAACATAAGTTGATCTTTTTCCTCAACTAAAAAAATGTAAACAAATGCTCCTTTGAAAACTGCAGTGTATTCTATAACTCTTTCTACTCCCTTAGGTGCTCTGTTAGTGAACATTGAGCAATGTATCTAAAAGCACCGAGTTTGATGGTAAATGACACAAACATCAGGTGGGATTGTGTGCTTCAGAGCTGTTCTAGAGTTGTCTGGCTGGATTTGCCAGGCAATACACAGTAGCAAATCACTCCTATCTCCTACACAACTTTGTTAAAGTTGCCCCTTGCAGCATCTCACTCTGAAGGTGTGCAAATCCACTTTGACTCAAACACAGTTTCATCACATGGATGTGTTCAAGTCAACCTGTACATCCTCCCAACACAACAGCAGGAACAGGTACAGCTCTAGGCAAACTAGAGACTTCAGTGTCTCTAGTCAGTGCTGTCTTCTGCCCTGACTTGTCTGACGCAGTAGAGCAGTGGTATCTCTGCTTTGGGCAACCATATGAAGTGGTGCTAATCACAAGGACAGTGCTCACCAAACCATCCCTTCAATCTTCAGCAGGATGAACCTAAGATTTGCTCCTTTAATTAGCGCTTTTTGTACTTGACTCTTTTCCTCTCCTTTTTATTAACTAAAGGGGCCGTTAAGGAAGTGTATAAGACCCTCCACCTTAAAGTCTGTAATACTCTCTTGACTAAAGCCGAACACATCTGTAAATGTAAGCTCATGAAAAGGAAATCTCCTGCTCTACTACATATTACCAGATTTCTGTAAAGCTATCATTATCTCACAGAACATTTCACATTGCAACAAATATTTCTGGCTCATAGGAGTTTCTGGAACAAGAAAGAACACGTAGGTGTTGTGAAAGCCTCTCAGTGTTGTGTTCAACTAACAAAGAAATGTCTCCCATTACTAAAATCTCTGTCCTATGGCTGGACAAAAAGCGCTTACACTCCAAGCATTGCAACAGCTGGAATCTTGCATTATTCATGTCACCACCAGCCCTACGAACCAGAGCCAAACCCAAACCAAGGCTCCTCCTGGCTGCAGTGGTTGGAGCTGTGCTAGGCTATGCTCAGCACAGAACGAGCATTCAATAGTTTCCAAATGCTGATAGTAACAGCAATTAAAAAAGTGACAGTAATCTTAATAGCTGTAATAATTACAATAATAATAATAATGATATATCTACATACTTCAAGCTGCATTTAGAATAGCTTAAACCAGATTGAGCATGTCACAGTCTGAAGAATCCGCCCAGGAAATTCAGAAATGCTTATCTCACCACAGAGCAAAGAGAAAACAGTGAAAACACTTGCAACAGATTCTTGTCAATGGGATATTTAAGGGCCAGTGCTTAAACTGGGAAAAAAAAAAAAAAAAAAAGCTGAATATTTTTATTCAGGAGTTTAAGTGTTGGTATTTTGACATTTTTTATGACATTGAAAAGTGTTGAAAGCTATAATTCAGTAATAATCATAGAAATGAGATTAAACTGCCCAGGCTGAGGAAACCCTCAGCCAGGGTAACTCAGCAAAGTTACATCAGTGGAATTTTACCGAATTTCACCACCAAGCACTTGGCCAAAATTGCAAGGAGGGAAGGAAATACAGTTGTGTACACAGTAATGCCTGAAAGCTGAGAAAAGACAAGATAAAAATCCTGTATAAAGCTACAGAATTCAGGCCCTCATATTATTTTCATTTAGATGAAAATAATTTGGTCCTTTCACTTGTACAGACAGAGATTTTCCTCCAGATGAACCAGTGGAACTAATTTTTAACATTCTACTTGAAAGCATCTGGCCCATAACCAGAATCCCAGGATCCACTCTTGCAGAATATGCAAGCAAATGTTCAGGGGAATTAAAAATACAAGGAAAATAAACCTGTTCTATTTTATTAAGCTCCTTATTCAGTATCGAGAAATAATATCACTTCAGCTTGAAAGACAGATGGTTTCCCCAGAATATTTCTGTCAACAACAATTTTGAAAACATGGTACATTGACTTAATTGTCCTATTACAAGATTTTGTGTGGGTGAGACTTATAGCTCCTGACTTACAATATCCTCAGTGCATGAGGGTTACATTCAGAGTGCCCCACTCAGCCTGACACAATCAGCCCTGAAGAGTACAGTTCTTCCAGAAATGCTTTGCAATATCAGCAGCATCACTTGGACTGCTGACACAGTCATCTAAAGGGCATCTGAAACAGCTTGTGTTTAGCAAGATTATTATTAAGATCAGTATCAAATGATATACACTGCATACCTAACCCATCATGATATTCTGGGGTTAGGTGGGTGTGTTCAGGTGGCTTTGATACTGAAAGATAGACACCTAATACTGTTTGAGAAAGTGTAGATTTCTCGGATTTCCATATGCAAATAGCAGATTTGAGGGCAAATAACATTTTATAAGAGCACCTAGAAAATAACCAATTTTCTACTTTTATGCCATGAGATGCTAGTCCCTGGAGTCTCAATCTCAGCTTGAGCCCACGCAGACGTGAGGGTAGTTCAGTTGCCAAGGTAGATGCATATACCTTGGCATGGGTGAAACAAGTCCCAGATCTCCAAGCACTTCAGATTAAAACTCCATTCCCTGTAAAAGAAGTTTGTAACATCAGTTTATAGGCCAACACACAAGCACCTAAATTTGGATATCTGAATCAGCAGCCACTGACATCCCAAACTACATAGTAAATTGAGAAAAATGGGCTTTACTCAACAGCAATTATCTGATCTCTTTTTAGACCATATATTGTGGCACTAAGGTGATTTTTTCAAGTAGAAACATTTCATGGTAAATTCTAGGTTAAAAATAGATGTCTTTTCCATTCAAAATGGAGCCAATTTTCTAATTTTCAATCCCTTTCCCAAGCTGAAGCTCTAATCTAAAATTTCAGTGTTCTATATTCTTAAATTCTCAAAATAAAGTAAAATGAAATAAAATAAAAATTGTTCACTTCTCTTTTGTCTTCAGTTTCCTTTTCATAAGGGCACATATCCTGAAATGTTAGAAATAGGTTTCATTTCTCTGGACATATGCCTTACAGTTCTGTCAGTGCCTGCAAGAAAAAATTCATGTATTTCCATAGGTAACGCAGTAGTACTGTGAGAGGGAAATCACTAATGAAGATTGAGTATACAAACACAGTGGCTCACAAAAATATATTTCCACTTAGGTGTGACTTGGTATCCAATTTGTCTGCATTTTTTCTCCTGAGATATCATTCTATGATTCTTTACTGCATCTTAATGCTTTGGATCACAATACCTTTTAGCACTAAAAATAAAGGGTCTCCACAGCTGGATTTTCCTTTGTGCCTTTTCCTGTATTCTGTTCACTTCCTTTATCTCCCTTCCTCGTCTTGCCCCTATCCCTACCCTACCTAATGGAACTCCATTTTTTCAAACACTGCCTGCAGAAATATGTTTCTCCCTGAAGGCGAACAGGAGCTGAGTGTGTCTTCGCACTTCACAACAATTGCATAAAGGCAAAACTCAGTACATCTCTCAGTATAGATACAACTGTACATCTCTAATATCTCTGTCCATGGCAAGGTGGAGCTCCCCATCCCCTGGTGCTTATACTGCCATTCAAACAACACAGCTGCTAAGAAGTTTTCAGCAATGCAGAGGTGCACAAGCCTTGTTTTAGTTTATTTCTCTTGATCACTGCCACTGAAACTCATCTTCCCTTTCACAGCCATGGCACTCAGTTTTGTTTTTATAACACTAATTCTCCTGGTTCATTTTGCCTGGTTACTAGTGCTCACCCATGGATAGGTCCTTGCCTGTCCATGAAGTCAGTGTGATGAGCTTGTTTAGCATCTCTGCCAGCTGCCACAGAGACTTCTAACACTTCCAGGTCACCAGTATGGCAGTGCTCCTCTATTTCACGTCCTTGCTGACCAGCAATTACTCACCACTCTAAGCAATGCAAACATACTGCAGAGTACCTGTGTGAAAGAGGAGATTTAGAGTTTCTCCTAACAGAATCTGGGGTAGACTCCCAAGTCTAATCTTGTTCCTTTGCATCAAGCAGCAGGATATAAAGGTTCTGTTCTATAACAAGCAAACAAGTTACTGAACCGATTCTTTTGAGTCCAATTCCACTCCTTCAAGCTTAGTTAAGAACACAGTTGTTTTGTCTAAGAAAAAGAAAGAGAAGGAGAGAGAAAACACAGTTCTTTCTGTCTTCTTTTTCGTCTGCTTTGAGCTGCTTTTACAACTTGCACCCTGCATATTTTTTCCTAATGTCACCAAGTCTTCCCTGGTAGTTTGCTTTACTCATGCAGAGGCACAGTACCAGCCCTCTCCAAGCTGTTGGCATGAGCGGAATTGATTCCTGTTGTTGTGGTTGCAGCTTAAATAGGAAATCGCCACAAGTAAGACTTTCTTGCAAATAGAAAGAGATGTATAAGAAAATAGGAAAAAAAGTCATATTTTATGAGAAAGAAGAATTACATTTCTGTATCTTAAAATAAGTAAACAAATAAGTAAAAAACATTATTCTCACATTTTACTATCTTTTTGAAAATGTTCTTCAGTTCTTTATTGGCAGTTAGCTTGTTTCTCCCGGGACATGCCACACATCAGATGCAGTGGTACTTAGAAGTCATGATCCCGCAACAGCATCCATTTCTGCTAGGTAATATGGAAAAATTTTCCATGGTCCTCACCCAGAGAGTTCATAATCTAAAGGCTAAAGAGTCATGCAGCCAGTCCTGTTTCACTGGCTATTTTAGCCTCTGCATAAACTATCAAAGTAAGGATCTTTGATGGTAATTGCCAAATTTTAATCATCTAAAGCTGCAGATGAGACCTAAACAGACAATCCCTTTCCCAGTCTGCACTGCAAAGTAAGTATATACCATCAGAGCCATTCCCTGTCTCATGGGACCACGACCATGACCAACACCTTGTGGCATTAATGCATGGAGCTTCAGAGATAGGCAGACTAGTTGAGCTCAACTAACACTTTACTACTTTAACAGTAAAATTATTAAGTACATTATCCATCACTTTTCATAGGAATTTTCTTCATCCTTGCCATCCCATAATCTGTGCAAAAGGTGGATAACTGCAGTGTTTATTACCATCTAACCTTAGAGATGTAGAGGATGTAAAGAAAGAGGAGTGGGAGACAGAGTTGACGATCTGAGTATCCTTTTGTGCTGCTGATACTAATCTTGAGTGAAACTCTTTTCTTGGCCTAAAGTAAGGACTAATGTTTTTCTCTCATTCCAAAGCTGGCTGACAGTAACATCAAGATGAGACAGATTTGCTCTGTTGAATCTAACAAGACACTACATGCTTGAAAAAGAGCTCCTGCCCAACTTTGTCTAAATTATAGCAATTTTATCTACCACCTCTGATCCAATTACCTGAGTTATCATTCTTGAAGCTTCTTTTGCGGGTGCATTTACTATTACTTTTATAGTCTACTTACTAAGGAATAATTTATTTAATAATATTTTCACATTATTTTCATTTTAAGGACAGACATCAAAGAAACTATTTCAACTTAGTCTTGAGACAATAACTTGTGCAGTTTCATTCATTTAAACAACTTTTTGACACTTCCTTATTTTTTCTTTTCTGATTGGCAGCCTCTGTGCTCCTGTGTATTTTCCATATCACTCACACCTTCTCCTGCAACTACATAAATCCATCTTTAAAATCCCTTACTCTAAATTTATTATACAAAAATGTATAATAGAGCCCACTGGATACTTCCTTTTCCTGTGTAAGACTGATTTTTTGCTAAAGTGATGTTTAATTAATGGCAAAAAGAAGCATGAGGTGCTTAAATTTAGTCCCAAATAACATGAAATTCATTATGGGACTTACATTGGAGAAGTTTTTATTGCTACATCAATAGATCTCCAGAAATTCAGTGCTCTTTATTACACTAGGAAGAACAAAGTGCATGGAAATGGACATGAGCAATGAAAGTCTTGCAATAATAAATATAGAGAAAACATACATTTTCACCTAAAAATAAAGGCGTTGACTTTATCCTGTCAAAGAACGGTACGAGTCGAGAATCAAGGAACTCAGAGTGGGGTTAATGAGAAGGTAATTTAATATGAATTATCCTTCATAAAATGTTTGTAAATATTAATAGATTGGAAGCCTAGAAGATCAGTTGTGTTTACCTCATCTGTCAGTTGAATATCAAGGGAACAGATCTTCACCCAGTGAGTCCTGCAGCAACTCCACGGTATCTATCTATATTAAACCATTTATTAAAAAGATATATACTCTTAGTTTTAAAACATCCCTAGTGATAGATAATCTGTTGCAACTCACACTATATTAGCTAATGTTTTCTTAGTCTCTTTGCTAATATTTGCAGTTCAGTCCTAGTTCTTTCATCAGTCTAAATTAGACAAAATCTTCAGTTAGCTTTCTCCCCACAGCTGGGATGAGATTAGGCCAGTTTTTACAATTTAATTTCACCTTGGAGATACTGATTGATGCAAAAAAACAATTTCTTTGCTCATGCAAAAGAGATGTGCCTCATCAGGCAGAGGATCATCATTATAATTCTTTTAATTTTATCCAACCTGCTAACCTCCTTTTGAAAGCATGGATACAGCAGTGTGATTTAGCAGTACTACAGAGATAATACATATTACATTTGCTGAACAACGGTCTTTGTCCCTGCCTAACTTTCCCTAGATTTATCCGGGGATAATTCTTTCCTGTTTGCATCACAGCAAATCCTCACGTTCAGACAGGTCTTTATCAAGTCTAGAAGACCTTTGTTACTTTCAGAGCATTGTCTGCCATGCTGTAAATCTAGAGGGTGAGTTTAATTCCCAGATGCGTGACTTTTAATCTGGCAGTATCAAAAGCAATATTTTCAGTGCTTCTTAGCCAAATAATTCACACTGATCAGCATTATTTATTTATACTGTTTATATCTTCTCTACTAGTCTTTGTGACATATTTGTCTTACTACCATTTAGTTTATCCTTTCTTTCGTATCACTGACAAAAGTATTAAATAATATTTGGCCTAGGATTCCTATATATAACACTTGGAGATCTTTCAGCAAGCCATGTTTTTTCTTTCATTTATAGAGTACTGTATTATATTATTCATTCTTTTCTCCCTGACAGTTCCCATAGTTCTGTGTACTGTCTACTTCACTTTCACCTTCTTTCATGGCTGAATAAACCTATAAATAACTTCTGTTTGAAAGCCATGAGTCTGAAAATTGAGTGTGGTGTAGCTGAATATTTTAAGACACAATGCACCTTGTTATTTTTTTAAATAGGTGGGGAACTGAAGTATCTAACATACATTTGAACAGTTTCTCAAAACTTACTGATTTAAAATAGATTACAAAGCCCTGACAGACTTGTGAAATATCTATCAACATTAGGCATATTCAATACACTTAATATAAGATCTGTTAATATCTAATAAGATCTAATATAAGATCTTGTAACCACTGCTTCTACAAAAGTTTTCACTGTAGTGATGGTACCTATGAAGGAAAGGACACCCTGTCCAAATAAGGAGCTATATTTGTCTTGAAACTGGATATGTAGAGTAAAAGAGTTACCCAGGCTCCCTAGTCAAGGATTGATGGACACCTTTAGATCATTTTAAATGACCTAATTAGGATTTTAGTCAGGATTAGTTGCCTTTTGAAGTCAACAATGCCTCTCTGTAGAAATGTAGATGACTACCTTATTTTAAATAGATTTACAATTTTTTTTTTTTTAAATAGAAGTTTAGAGATGAATGCAGCTATAGGTGCTCAAACTTTGATGGATGCCATTTCTTACAAGAGTCTGATAAAGAATTCCATCCCATCCACTATTACACAGAGAGCATATGTAGGCACTCAGTCTTCAACAAGTACTTCACTAAAATATACATAAGCCTACAGTAGACATTTATTTTAATCAGGTATCACTGCAATCTCATGAGACAGATTTCAAGTCTTATATGTCCTATTTTTTATAAAATGTTACTAATTGCAATATTTTATTACCATTTTTTAACCTTGAAGTTATTATTTTCCAGATTTCTGTTTCAACTTCTCTCTGTATATCACCATGTGTTAAAGATATATGTAAGAATCCTGAAGTTCCCAAGAGTTGCAAGATCTGCAAATCAGTGAAATAAATTGTTGAATCTCCTCACTGTGGCACTGAAGGGTGCCAGTCCTCCTGATTTCAGAAAAATATTTAACTTCCACTGTTTATATTTGTGATCTTCCCTATCTGCTGGCTCAGTAAAAAGTATTTCCTTAATGCTTTATCATAAGAATACATCATCCTGCTTTTCTACAGGAATAGATTAAAAAAAAAGTTGTTGAGCACTTCCTTTTTTGTGTTGTGGTTACTAACCTTATCTCATGTCAAAATGCTATAATTGTTGAACTGCTGTTTGTTCCTGATACATTTAAGAAATTCTTTACCAAATGTAACCCTTCTGGTCAGAGGTTTTCATCAATAACTTCAGCTTCCCTGATTAGCTGTCTGTCTACCAGGTGATATTAATCGACATTTAACATCAGCTTAAACCTTTTTTTTTAATGTCCTTAAAACTAAAACATTTTGATCTGTTAAATCTGAACATCTTATTCTATAGTTACAGCAGCGGTAACCTGAGGACTCCCTAGTAAATACAAATGAGACAGAATAATGCAGAACAACCAAAATATAGAAATGACAGAGAAGTCTCATAACTTCATTCCTCTGCAATTTTGTGTGAGACTCAAACTGCCTGGAGTCTCTGTTACCCTTTGGATTTAAATCTTTTGTGGCTAAGTTTGCCCCTCTGAACACTGAGCCAGAAGTTTGTAAATCTCCTACTGCTTTTTTTATAGCAGATCTTGCTGTCATAACAAGCTGCTGCAATGCTGAGAATCACAGCCAGTCAATAGTCTGCATTACAGTTTTTTTCCTTTCAGTATATCACAGCTGCTCAGATGTCAATCAAAACCAGTTGTTATGAATAGATTAGAAGCCTGCAGAGATTAACAAATCCAGACCCCTATGATGCCATCCTGAGAACCAAGTGGAAGGATATAACACCTTGAAGCCAGGTTTCAGTGAACTCTACCTACTCTGTCCAGATGTTTGGAGGGATCTAGATATGTCAGAATCTTCCATGTCTCAGAATATCACATTGTCAAACACAAAAATCAAAACACTATGAGAAAAGCTAGTTCCATATGCCTGCAGCCTTTCTAAAGTCAGAAAATGCTAAGAATACCAAGATTTATAGCCCACTTTATAATCCAAATAGAAATGAGTTTGCCATTCTTTCCTTTGTGTAGGACTACAAGAGAGTCTAACCTTCAAATTCAGAAAATGAACATGTATTATTTCCTAAGCACTTTGTATTTTTTAAATTTGAAATTTACTAAGAATTGAAAAATGTGCAAGATTATTCTACATTCATGAGGTGAACACTTCACACTTTCTTCAGTCAGTGGAGACAAACACCTTTACTGGGTTTATTTTCTTTTTCCTAAAATGGAATTAATTCAAAGATCATATTTGCTTCCAATTAGTACACAAAGTGAGAATTTAGAGTAAATTGTTTAGAAAGACACATCTATTTACAAACAGATTCAGCATTATCAGAGACAAACTTTACCCTGCTTTTTCAACTTTCCATAAGTCTTATTCAAATTGCTTTTATCTTTCCTCTTCCATATTCTTTGTTACCCTCCAAATACCTCATATATCTAAACAATGCCATATAGTTGACATTTAATTTCTTCTCTAGGTGGTTCCTTTTCATTCCACAGCTTTGCTAAAGGCCTTTTTGCCTTCAAATCCAACCCTCCTCAAAGCTGAATCAGCTCTACCAGACACATAGCTACAGAAAGGAAGAGGTAATTATGGAGCATTTACACTTTAGTGGTTCCTGACACATAGATACTATTTTCCCATCTAAATTACAATACTCATGTGAACTGTGAACCACTATACAAGCAATGTGGTTTTGTGTTTGAAAGTGACTAATATTGCATCATTCTAAATTGAAAAGAGCTAGGGAGGTAATACTCAGTCCAGTTAGAAAAGTCTATATTCTGCCTCATTCTGTGCTCAAAAAGGTGATCCAGTCCTTAACAAAAAAAAAAAAAAAAAAAAAAAAAAAAAGTCCTTCTGAAGTATTAGATCAGGAGTTGTCAAGGTTTCCCATACAAACTCTCAGCAGTGCTTTCTCAACTGCTTTGACTATTGTTAACGAAGCTTCTTTATAACTATTTTGCTGTTTTATTTGATTAGAATAATGTCTGAAAGAGTGTCAATACTAATATTGCTTAAAATTGACACAGCTTCTCTCCTCTTTTGCTGTTTATGACTTTTCTGCACTCTATCACACAGTCTGTATTTTCCATACCAGGACTATCCATTCTGATGCATGTGGAATGGAGAGAGTAAGAAGGGAGGAGGGAGGAAAAAGGAAAAAGGGAAGAAGTCAGTCACAGATACACATCAATTTCCCTGAATAAGGGTAAGAAAAAAACAAGTTATTTTTCTCAGGTCAGAATTCTCATTCTAGTAACTCTTTGACGTATTTTTGCGCTTTTGTGTTTTGAATTAGTATCTGAAAGTTTGGAAGATGAGGAGGGACCAAAATATCAAGCATACAAATCTGCCATCCCTGTAAGAAAACACCAAGTCCCTCTAAAATTTCAATAGTCACTCAGTCAGTAATGTGTTTTTTTTTTTAAATCGTTAAAGAAAAAAATTGTAAGTATCTAATCCAGTTTCCTGTGGTGTCTATGGCAGATAGGTCTGTGGCAGACAGTTTAGGAGTTCAAGTAAAGCAGGGTGCTTCTGCAAATGGTGCTGATATAAGCCTCTGTACAGAAGTAGTCTTTCCCTAGGCTCCTGTTTTTCGTCCTTTGTACCCACAAAGAAGCCTAGGGAACGGAGATGAAGATGAAGGATTGTTGTTAATTACGCAGCAATGGAATGATACAAAAAGATGTAAGGGTGGTGAGTAATGAGTGAAGATTCACTCAAAAAAGACAACTGCTAAATGTTGCTGCCTGCAATGATTTTAATTAAACACAAGACTAAATCAAAATATTATGTTTGGTAAGTGAAAGTGATCGCATGGAAACTCATCTGAGTATGGGTCCAAATGATAACAGACTCTGAGAAGACCTGTTGATGATAGTAGATTTATCAGCATGATCTGCATTGCCAACATGTATGTCTCAGACTTTCCAGTGACCAGCAGAGCAGTTATGGAATTTCTATTTCAGGTTGTATATTCTGCCTCAATTATCTGATCTGCGTATATGTCTGATGACATAGTCTTGAATGATATGTTTTCATAACTTATTTTCCATTCAGCAAATGAATCAGAAATAAAAGTGAGGCAATGTTTTCTTTCTCTTCTCAACAGTCATAGTGCAGTTTTAAGCCCAATTATGGAGAACTATCCAAACCTTTCACTGAAGATAAAGTCACTCATTATCTTACCTACTTTTCTACGGGCATGCCTACACCACACAATGAAGGGCGGTGTAAGGACTCTGGAGAATGCTACCTGAGCCAGCTCTTGAACCAGAAGCTTTGTTGCCACATCAGCACGGTGCTGCTGAAATAATTAACTCTGTCGGAGCCAGAGCTCATTAGAATGGGTGCAGTATTGTATCAACACCACTTTTTGTATATTTCATACATGCATGGTTGTGCATGGTGGATACTTTTGCCATCTCATGGCCAGCTGAAGGAGCTTTGCTCCATACTCTTGCGGTGTAAATATTCCTAACAACAGTCATCAGCATAACACCAAGTGAGATATGCTCAGTGGCAAAGCCATTCAAGATATCTTGACACTTTCCCATTCTTTTAAACTGTTTTTTAGAAACACCGGCTGCAATCTCTCATTTCTACACATAGACAGAAAAGACCTTCAGAAAACTAGAATTAAATTAGAATGTCTCCCCCAAACATTGTGGAGACCAACAAATAAGTTAAAAACATTTTCAGAGACAATCAAGAAAATTTTCAAGACATTGTGCTTTCACTGAAAAAAAAATTTTCTTTTTCTCTTATTGCAAGTGAGATTAAACCAGCTTTCAAAAACTATAGTGAAAAAAGTTGACGTTCTGAGGACTGTGGTGACTAATGCTAGCTTTATCACTATTCTGTAACTTATAAGAAAACCACATAAATATATGGAGACAACAATCACTAGACAGAATGTCTTTACTTTAGAATTCTGTTTTACATGGCACACATAGCGTGAATAATATGTAGACTGCACCATTCCATATATGATGAAAACACGTTAGGGTTTTTCTATTAGAGACACAAATTAGTCACGAGCCAGCAGGTTTGAGAAACACAAAGGGGTAAATTACAATGCAATGTGCCGGGATTTAGCTGCACGACTCCCATTAACATCAATGGGATTTAACTGTGTGACTCCCTGTGCACCACTTTGCAAATTTACCCTAAATTGACTAGCGTGGCAAATCCTGGACAGCATGCAGTGGTGAAGTGACTGCTTCTGTAAACACAAGGGACTGTTGATTCTCAAACGCCTCCATGCTGCACTCAACAAAGAACAAACATTCAAAGAAACATTTTATTCCCTACATCACAGGAGCACAGGAAATAAATACACTAGCTCAGAACTCCTGCTTCATAGTGGAAAACAGTTCTTGAAATACAATTTAGGGAAAACAAAGCTGTTAATGATCACTGCTACTGTCAGATTCCTGACCTGCTGAGTCTAAAAAATCTGATCCAGTGATACTACATGGGAGCTGAGGCAGCAAATTAGAGTAATTCTTGTACGAAATTAGACTAAGAAATGCAAAAAAAACATTTGATTCCAGTACTCTCTTTGATATTGCTCTTCCTGAAAAATTATTTTGGATTCAGTCATTTAAGGTTTTTAATGTTTTCTTAAAACATTTCTTTAAAATGTTTTTCTTTAAAAAAGGTTTTTGCTTTCCTCTTTTCTTATAAAACTTCTCTCATTCTTTATTATTATTAAACCTCATTATTAGGTAGCTGAAGGTGTTCACTCGCATTTTATTATCTTTCCATACTAGTTTGAATAGTTCAATTCCTGTCTGAAGAAAAGAGTATAGGTATTTTTTGCACTGTATTTTTTCCAAAGCAGAGAATAAATGTTAAATGAACACATGAACCATACTATATGCAGTACAGCAGAATATTAGCATGCAGGTGCTGTTCATTCATGACTTGAGAAGGAAGGAGACAGTTGATAGAAAAATATGGAAAATATTAGAATTCATGAAGGGAACAAAAAATACGACCCTTTCTTCCAGCTGAGGAGCTACTTCTGGATTTTCAGAGCTACCTTCAGTTATCTGTTCTAAAGAAACAAAACCATGCCATTCTGTCTTTTCCTTCATCTCCAGGAACAGCACAGACAAAAGATGGCTCATGGCTGTTTTATTCCACTATTTCCTATGTTTCACACGTGTTCAGCAGTTGCTGGATTTTTCACATCTGGCCATTGGAGAGGCACAACCCCTTCAAGCCTGTAAAAGCACTACTGGACTGATGAAGCCAGTCATACTTGTACATGCCTACAATGTCATGGGAATACTTGCAAATCCATCTATTAGTGCCAAATGAAAATTCCAATGAAGATCATGGCTTATCAAATGTGAGATGGAAGGAGTCCTGGTGCCCACTCTGTCCAATCTAAGCAATGGAGAAGTCTTTGGCAAGATAGTTTCTGATGTAAAATTTCTCTTAGATGTGGTAATTGAGAGAAAAAGGCTGAGTGAGTATGAATCAGCATAAACTCACACTAATGGTTGCCGTCCTGCAAATTTTCCCATCAAATCTACATTTGACTTACGGCTTATGCCAAACCATTGTGACAATATCCTCTCTAATGTCTACCTGACCATATCAACTTTTTGTTTGAAACCATCATTCATGCTTAGGTAAAATCTTGGACCCAGCCAACTCAGGCACACAAAGCTATTCACTTTGGGAAAGTCAAGAACCCCATATTCTGTCTTCAATGAGGAAAGGAAAGACATCTGAGGGAGGTAGCTATTCATCTTTTTCATGTTTATTTCTGACTATTCCACAAGATTTATCAGTTTTTTCCATCGGTCTAACCTGCTTCCACCTCACAATCACCACTGAAACCAGTGACAAAGAAATAAAAGGGAAAAAAAAGGAGAAAAGGAACACCAAATGTGAAGAAGAAAATGATTGCAATGGGCAAATATTTTTTTCTTCAGAGGGAAGAAGGAAGGAAGTGGCAAAGAAGACACCTCATCATCATTTAAAATACAACTGGTCTGATTCAGAGCAAAAACATATTTTATGCTATGATCCAGACGTGTAGTTCTACTGGATGTGTAAATGTTGTTGCCAATGACCCTGCTTCTCAAAAGGCAATCTGATGAAAGTTAATGTGAAGAGATGGTTCTGTTCTTGGAGAGATTATGCTGTAAAGAACAAACAGGACTGAATCCAATGCTCCACATTATTATGAGAGAAGTTTCCCTTCTGTGCCAGATAATATTTTTATTTTTTTCCCTCAGGAGATGTTTTTTCAACTACTAATATAACATCAGTATCAACTGCATAAGTCTTATTCTACATAGAAGTTGCTGAGCACTTCTAAACTCTTCTGGGTGCTTCCTACTATCCTTAGTACAGTACACACCCATAAGATGAGTCAAACCCCAACAAATAGTGTTGTAGACCTGCACAACAGCAAAGAGGAGTAAAGCTAAGCTATTCTGATTGCATTATTCTTTCTGATAAGTAGTCATTATTCACAGTCTCAGGATGAATCTGGATCATCTCTTGGGTGCAATATGGAAACATGTAAAACCATAAGTCCCAAAAGAAGAGGCTGGAACTGGATGATAAAACACACAGGTGTTTTAGAAAGTCACAGAAAGTCAGAGACATATGAATTATGTCTACACATGTATCATCACTAGCTCTCCAGTCTACCATCTAGTCCATTACATTAATTGTTTTAACAGAAAGCCCCCTCTCCCCTGTATCCTATTTTCTTGTCCATAAATATTCCCTGTTAGCATATGGAGTTCTGATCCACTGAAATCAATAAAAAAAGTTGATAAAGGAGGGTCCTGGATGGCATCAGCTTCTCTCCATACTCATCACTGAGGCTTTTTTTTTTTTTTTTGGGGGGGGGGGGGGCTAGGGGAAGATCAGCAGGTATCCATTTCCACCCTGTTTTATCTAAAGATTCTCATTTTCATCTTTCCATTTGAGAAGTAAGTAATACTTCTGTATCACTTAGCTCCTCTATTAGCACTGAATCTCCTGAGCCCCTTTAAAGTGAATTCTCAGATTAAAATCAGCTGTCCTCACAGTCTCTTCATTCAAAATGCACTGAAAGGCACTGAGAGGGAACTGTATGTTGGATAATTATCCCAATATCTCAGCACAGTGAAAGGCTACACGCATCCCTTTCATGTCTGTGTCATTTGAAGGGGTTAGCAGTTCAAGACAGCTCTGTCTGATTCAGATACTAAAAGAGAACCTGTCCCAGACTTACTGATTTTCAAAAATACAAAATAAAATCTTATTACAGCATCACTGGGGAAAAAATATAGAAACAAAAAGAATTCATCCAATACGCAATCATAGTTTGAGTAGGTGAATGCACAGTTCTCATGTGCCAAGGTGCATATGCACTTTAACATAAGAAAGGTGCTCCAGTAATAATGCCTCCTATTTTATGATATTGGCCTACAGATGTTGGTGATATGGCAGCAACAGTTGAACCTTTCCGCCAATATTCTGTTACATTTCACTGCTGTGTAACAAATGGCAGCAAAGAAAAAAAATATAGCCTGACACAAAAGTGCTTATGAAGCAAAGTTGTGTCATTAAATTTCTTCATGCAGAAAAAAATTGCACCCACTGACATTTTTGCATGCTCAATAACCACTTACAAAGACCAAACAGTGGATGTGAGTTCAGTGAGGTTGTGGGTGGTGCGTTTAAGTGACATTCTAAATAGCCATGCCCAGCTGTCACACCATGAAATGAAGAGTATTTTGATTGGCTCATTTGAACAAATTAGCTAGTGGTGGTGACTATGTTAAAAAATAGTGTTTTCTTGCTGAGAATTTGCTTTATCAGTGTTAATGTGCTCTTTGTATCTGATGTAGTTTCCATGTAAATAAATAGGAGGGATTAATTTCAGAGCAACCTGGTGTATATTTAATGTTACCTGAGGTTTTCTCTAAATCCAGGCTGACTGTTGCTTTCAGAAAGACCCTCTACAAGCATTTCTCTGGTCCATAATTTTTAGCCAAATATACTAATTTTAATGGGAAGTTTCAATTTTATCATCCTTTAACTTAAAGCTCTCATTCTTAGATTCATGCAGTTAGAAAAGGCTTTGGCTTATTTATTTATTTTTCTTGTCTGTTTCTCATCTACATGCAATCAACAGTTAGCAAGAAATACCTGCAAATATGTTTTTACCCAGCGGAAAATCACAAATAGGAAAACCACTTGCTTATATTGACAGTATTCTTTGAAATGTTGTAATCATTTGCTGTACCTAAAAAATTAGCTTGATATATTGAAATAATTATTTTTCAGCTGTGCTATGATCTTTTCAGAAGCTAGCCTATGATTTTGGAATGCCTGGAGCCAGAATATGTTGAAAACCCTATGTTGGTAGCAGCAATCCAGAACATCTTGTGTTGAACTGTCTGTAAGAAGAGAAAATTCTTCACAGATTTTGTTCTGCTTTCAAAAGTGAAGAGGTCAGTCTGTTATAAAACTACGGATGTGTTTTCTCTTCCCCAAGTAAGAAAACCACAGAGTACTGAACAACATCTGTGGCAATTATTTTTATTGGAACATAAGACTTGTTGACCAGAAATTCAGGTAAAATATTTTAAATTCATCGGTTTATAAACTTCTGATAAGAACAAGAACTAAGGATAAGAACAAGTGGTCACTATTGTCACTAAATTCAAATCTTCCCCCATGAATTTAAATATTCTTCTACTCCAGTTATGTTGATCCCTCACCACTGACTTATAAAGTCTCTTCCTTTTCAGCTCCTGGAGGCTTTCAGCACAATCATGAGAACTCCAAAACAAGGAGTTCTGTATGTACTTTGTAAAAACTTATTTGGCAAGCATCTTTCAGTAGCAGGAAATAACTGTTAGCTGATAGCAGATAATCAAAATGCCTAGTGTTCTGGTCACAGAAATTACTATGGTATTCATCAGGTAGGAGAAAAAGAACTCATTTGTGTTAGTAACTATGCCAAAAACAGTTGATACTGTAAGTCTGAAGGAGTATACACTGTATGCATAGCTTTTATTTTCCTGGAAAAGTTACAATCAGATAAAATATATTCATTGGCTTTAAATCGCAGAGAAAGCTATCCAAGACAGTCATTGTAAATCTGTCATTCAGTGATGTCTGCTATATTTCACTGAGCCTTTGATTTTCATTTCTATATACAGCTTCAGGTGGAGACATTTTGGCTAGCATTATTGCAATAACATTAATAGCCTCCTTGCACCATTTTTTGACTGCCTAACAAAGTAATTTATTACTTAACTTCAGGAAGTTATAACACGGAGAACAGACTTGTAGGTTACAATCCATTAAAGCTGTGTACAAGTGTCTGGATTTCTCAAATCATGGGCTGAGTATCCAAAGAAAGGAAAAAGACAACAGCCTAGCTGCTTGGAATGAGAGACCTTCCTTCATTAAAATGAGTTTGAAATCCCCAGTACTGCCATCACAGACCGCTGTTCTCTTGATGTATTTTAATGCAACAAGTAATGAAGAGGTTATAGGAGGAGGAAAAACCAGAAAGAGACTTGCCTTACTGACACGCATAGAAATAAAATGACAAATAATAATGCATGTGATATTCAGTGCCATGTGTGCTACCTTCAGCATAAAAGTGGGCCAAAAGCTATGAAGTCCAGGGTATTAGCAGCCAAGTATTTATATCTTGTGCTGTTGATGCAACTTTTGAGCTGCCTCCAGGGCTTTCATACAAGCCTTGACAGAAACAAGCCACATCTGTACATAGAAACGCAGCTACTGAGCTTGGACATTTTTCTAACAATGATTCTGCTAAATTCAAGAAACCAAGATTCATTCACGGAGAAGGAAAACCATCTGTGCTGTGCAACATACAGGGGCTCTCTGTAAAGTTTCCTTCCATCAGCTACCTCAGTATTCTATAATTTGTAAAGCAGTCTGTAGAAATACTAACTTCCTTGCCAGAGTTGCATCTCCAAATTTTGTTAGCAAAGGACAGATGCCTTGCAGGATGAGCCATCATGTTTTACAGTCTCTAATTCATGACTCTACTGGACACGCTATGGTAATTCTTTCATCCCATATTTGCCGTCTTAGTGTTCCTTACTTAATGAAATCCTTAGTTCTACTCCCTGTAGGAGTTTTGCCTGAGAAATGAGGCCTGAATAGGTCCCAGAAGAAAAGAAAAAATTACTAACAAGATAAATCCCGCTGTAGTGGAAAATCTACATTTTCGTCCACAATAACATTAACACAGCTGAAAACTACAAATTCTGCTCCAAAAATAATGCCTTCTATTTTATGATGTTGCCTTAAGACGTCAGAGATGTATGTTGGTGATATGGCAGTAGAGGTTGAACCTTCCCACCAGTACTTCATTATATTTTGTTTCTGTGACAGATGGCAGCACAGGGACAGTCCGACAGAATGGTTTCAGACATGGAAGTGAGTGTGAAGCAAAGGTGTGGAATCCATTGACATTCACTGATGTTTACTGAATGTTGATGGAGGCCAAACTGTGGGTGTGAACACAGTGAAGTGGCAGGTGGTGTGTTTCAGCAGTGGTGACACTGACAGTGGGTCACCTCTGCTGGAGCAGGTTTTTGTGAGTGCAGCATGCAGCTTGTTCATTGCTGGTGGAAATGCATAGCTCATGGTGGTGACTATGTTGAAACAGTGTTCTGTAGCTGAGAATTTGCTCTATCAAATACCATTACTGTGCTTTTTTATCTGTTTTATTTCCATGGAAATAAATAGGAAACATTACCTTCGAAGCAACCTACCTGTTCTTAAGTGTGTATTGCACTTGAGGGGGGTTCATTTATGAACTTGAAAAGTTGCCTTACAGTGGCCAGAAAAGTGTTTTGAGATGTAAACTCTGTGAAGTAACAGAATTATGTTTAATTGTGGTTGTAACACTAAACAAGATAAGAATACCCTAGAATCTGGCTAAGTTCTGAAGTACTTATTCATTCCAAACAGTCCCAGCTGTTTTTACTGCTCCAGAACTATTGTAAAAATGTACATTTTGAAAAGTCTTCAGTTAGAGAAAAATTCCAACTAGACATTGGATTTTTCATGTCAGAAAATTTAAATTTTCTGGTGATGCTCCTGGTCTCTAACTGAAGAAATCCTCAGCATATTTATATCTAGAAGAGAAAACAATCACGGAACTAACAAATTTTATATTAACTTATAGTTAGTCAATAATCTTTATAGCACATTTCTACCAGGACATATGTAAAAAAAATGTAAAAGATATCCAAGGGAAATTAATTGTATTTTAATTAACTTAGCTCTGTCTTCTCAAGAGAGTTAAGATGTAGATAAAATGTATGGATTTATTTTTAATTATAAGATTGAAGGCAGAGTTTCTGTTAATTCTGCAGCAATATTTTAAAAGTTTATGCAAAGAATTTCATTGAAAAATTCCCTCTTTCTTATATCATTTTAACTCAACAGCTTACAAGCAAAAAAAAACAAACAAAAAACAAAACAAAACAAAAAAAACCCTGCCAAAAAAAACCTTAAAAGTGGCAAAGTCACAAATCAAATCTAACAAGGGTGTCCTTCTTGGGGAGCCATTCCTGCAGCAGCCTCTAACTGCAGCTAACTGGCATAGGCTGCACTACCACGCAGTGGTTTATTCTACTTAGTTTTGAATACAGCACTATCTCAGTCTCCCTGACTCTGCGTGATCACTTGTGATCTAAGGCTAAGGCTGTGTGGTCCACAGATAACTACTAAGAGCTTAAAAATGGACAGCAAATTATTTCCTACTGCTTGCGTTACTCTTAACTCCATCTGAGAATATGAGTAAGATGGTAACACTTGAGGCAAAACAAAGGGATGTAAGATCAATCATGCTGTAGAAAAAGCTATGAATAAATGAAGACAAAAGATTTAGGCTAAAATTTGTATTTTGTTGCCATTTAGTTGAAGTTCTTTGAGTAAAAGGCTATGGAGTCTTTCACTAGGACTGCAGTATAAAGTATAATGTTTAGAGGAGCTCATACTAGATTCCAATAACTGTACTTTATATGGCACCCGAGGCTTCAACCTGGGGTTACCCTGATGAAGAAGCACCTTGGTCACTGCATTGCTGAGTGATGGGACTGATGCTAATTCACAGCTGTATGAGACAAATTTGCAAGTACTTCTTTTCACCTTCTTTCACCATGAAGAAAACCAAAACCTTAGACTTTGAAAAATTTCATAAAATAGAGTTGTTCTGTCCACATACTCAAGTTGAATTTTTTATTCTCCTCTGCTTTTCTATCACATTCACCAAAAAGCAGCCATTTTATTCCTATTGATCCCTATACTATTCACCCAAGGTTTCTCAAAGGCTTTACTTTCAACTATTCAATTGTCTTCCTGTTTTAAAATAAATACTTATCATGAGAAAAAAGTAAAGAAAGTATATCACATCTCAGGCAACAGATCTGAACTCCATAGTAAAGATCTTTGATAACAAGACTAAAGGTATTCGTCACAGGTTAAGGAAGCAGTTGATGTCTCTGTGGGTCCCAAAACATAGGGAATCCTGCAGGAACAACTGCAAGGCTAGTAACAACCATTCCAATGTAATACAGTAGGTCATAATGTTTTCAGGAGAGTATGTTTCCTTCCTGAATCTCTCCCAGAAAATGGCTGACTACTTTCCTAAGCAGGAGTAAAGATCTGACAAACTGGACACAAGTTGTCAATTATCCTTTTGAGGAATACTGAATGTTAAAAATCGCATATACGTCTGTGAACATTATCTACATAGGATCAAATTCTGCAGCACTGATTTTTTGCAAGCTCTCTCCTCAGGAAACAAAAAAAAAAACTGACTCAGTAAATTGCTATTCAGTTAAATTAGGAAAGATCAAGTGTAAAATGCTAGTTAAAGCTGGCAAGCATCCTCTCCATATTTACCAGCCTTTCCTTCCCCTTACTCACAATTTCCAACGCTATCTTTTCATTCTTGTATAATTATGAAACCCCACCTAAGATCACACTTTTGCACGCTTATCTCTTCTAAGGAACTGGTTTTAAGCAAACTTTACACGATAAAAAGGTTTTAATATCACCAGTCTTTCTGAGGATGGACACTGACAGGAGGGCAGATAATAAGCTGGCTGTAAGCCTACCTCCCCGGGTGCTGAAAGGCAAAAATGGTAAGCAAAGACACGCCTTGCAGTGTGATGAACAGGAATATGTGACGTAAAGATAAGCTTAGCCAGGAAAGTATGCAGACAATTGAGTCTGCAGGATTTGTTCAGTTGGTGTCAGAATCCTCTGCTTGTTTAAAAGTACTTAAATATCAATCCCCTAAAAACAGATTAATATAGAGCACCAGAGCACGTTCAATCTGCATAAGAATATAAAGTTTCATAATGTATTTTAATCCCACGGCCACAGGGATAAGTCATTTATTAAAACCAGAGCGATGGTGATTACCTGCCAAGACATCCAAAGATTTACTCTCTTCAGGTGTCCAACACCTTTCATATGTACAGAACTGCTTTCAATGACTGTCAGAGATCCACAGCACCAAGTACTGATCCACGCTTCCTCTGGCACTGCAAAGCATCAGTTACCAGCACGTGGCTGGGAGAGGTGAGGAGCGGTTGTTCTCACTTCTGCTCTTGAAACCTATCCTGCAACACTGCTGGCTCCTTATAATTCTCTATCAATAGCACATCTGTTCAGACATGAGGTATTTAAGACCACGGAGGAAAGTAGTACAGAGGAACGTATAAATACAGTGGTTCTAATATGCAGACCTGGATACATGGCCAAGTTATAGCACCTGCCTCGTGGTGTCTGGCCCAAGGAGTATTCTTAAAATAAAAGAAATAAAGTTTACCATAGGTAACATACCATGTTATGCTAAAACAAATCACATCATATATTCTGGAGGTTTTCACTATACAGAATTTTTAGGCTCCAGTATCCCCATTGATGCATTAGACTTAGTTAAATCACATGAACTTCATCAAGAATCTTAAATCCTCAGGTCAGAATCACACCATGAAGGTTGTGTTCCTTTATAATATTTAATACCATACTTATACCTTGCTCTGACGCATTTAACAATGGTAATAAGGCATTTTTTTCAGTGAATATTCCCCAGACCTCATTAAGGCAATGTGTGGAACATGATACAATAGACAGCAAAGCGTAGTAGAATTTAGCACACAAATTGACCAAAAAAAAGAATCACTTTAGGTCTGTTCCAAAGCTATCTTAAAAACAGACCTGGATTTGCTGTAGGTTTTGCATCTGTGACCATTAACCATGGATCTTTCTGTGGGGCTCTCTCTGACAGGGAGCTTCTGAGAGCAATGCCAATCCACACTGTGAGTGATATTCATCATGCAGCAGCATGACCTTTTGTACCTTCTCCCTCCTTCAGGGAGCATCTCATACACACTCCCCCTCCCATAAAGAATCACAGGAATCCAAAGACCACAAATAACAAAACATCCTTATTGCTTGTGGAAGAGCAGACATCAACCTCACACAGTGAGCACCTCACTTTGATCAGAGCTACATTCACCTCTTACAGATGTCTAAAGCCATCCTATGTTTCTGACCCCCATATCTCTTCACAATTACTCAGCAGCACACAATTTTAGCCTGCAATGGTCAAGAGGACAACACGTTTGCCCACTTTCCCTGGCTTAGGCTTGTTGCCTTTATTGATTACAATCAGCTGTAAAGCCTGTGAATTCTGGGTGCTCCAGGGTTTTTTTTGACAGCTAACTAAGCCTGAGGCAAACACAGCCTCATGCAGCTCCAAACAATCCTACCTGGGTTTCTTCCTCCTCCCCCTTCCACCACGCACTGCATTTAATGGTAATTGTTTATGATAAGGAGATTGTAATTAGGAACATGCATGGGCCTAAGTGTCCAGCATTTCATATGCTGAGCATGTGCCACCAGTGCAGTCAAGATACCTCCAAAGATTCTTTTAAATTTTTATGATTTTCTTACAGCAGATAAAGAATCCCTTCCCCCTACACACACAAATGTGTATTTATGCAGCTTAACTCCATTTTCTTATGACAGCTGATTCAGATACAGCCCAAGTTACTAACACTGCATGAACGGAGTCATTGGTTCTGTCCCAGTAAGTAGGAGACAGTTGTCACAAAAAACCAATGCTGTGGGCTTTTAAAATGGCAATCAAGCAGAGAAATGTGGGGCTGAGTGTATGCACAGACAGACAGCCATCGTCTCATTGCCAGCCTGATGATGAGACAGCATGTGAGCCTGCCTTTGTATTTGCTGTTCACGTTGCATAGATTATTAAAGGATTTCAGAATATAAAAAGGTATGGAAGTTATACACATCCTTTATAGCTCCCTTGCAAGCACACACAGCTCTTGAGGAATCCATGCAGACCCAGAGAAGACAACACTACTGTGAGAAGGGGAGTACGGGTTTTTTAACAGGAGAGTGGAAATGGTAATTTGAGTCTTATGTTACCTCTCTTTCTTTAAAAGTTGCTTATTCATTCAAACAATCAACATGTTGACTCATTTCTATTTGGCTAGAGGTAATAGCCTTACTCTCCCATGAGTTCAAGTTTCAACCAAATTAAGTGCAAGCCAGGATTCTCCCCCCCCGGCTGACAGTCTTACAGAGCTGTCAAGACAGCAGAACGCTTTCTCCAGGTAAATGAGATCTGCATTGCTATGGCACAGTTCCCGTTAATCCTCTTATCTGATGGTGCCATCAATGAGACCCATCAAGGAAGAAATACATGCCTTACTCACAATTATATTTACTCTGCTAATTGAGTTTTCTTGCAAAACAATAAAATTCTAGGAGAGGGGAAAAATAGTGTTTGTATAACTGACAGAATTAATGCCTCAACCTTTTGAATTGCACTGTAAATATAAAGAAAAATATACCACACCAGTTGTATATTTCTACTGGATTTTACTGGCAGGCTGTGCATTAGTCAGCCTTTACCCACCATGCCACATAGAGCAGCCCACTACTTAGTGCCTAGAAATGCAGAGAAATCAACAGGCACTGCCCTTAAGATCCAGATGAAATATTCTAAGTTTACAGTACGCAGAGAAGGAGCCCAGAATTTTTCTGGGCAATATTGACACCATTATCATCCCAAACACTTTGTATCATAGTGTTGAAGGCTTTGACCTTTGAAGCATTTCAATTCCTTCACAGAACCTATAAAATCAAGTTGTGATTTTAAATTATTTATTTCGTCTTTCTTAACTGTATGTCCCTTAACAGCACTAATAATTGCTCCTCACCTCAGTGCAGAGCTGTGGTTCCCTGCTCCTATGCACCAAAATAACAGTGCAGACCAGTGCAGCTCTTACAGCAGATTGTTTCGTCTGGTCAGTCAATACAGACTTGCCTTTCTTAGGAAAAAAATCGATTTTAGCTATTATGAGAAGTACTGTCTGAGGTATGATCGACAGCATTAAATAATAGAAGCAATCCTAATATTTAAGTTGCATTTTTAGATAATGAAAGATTATGAGATTTTCCTGAGATGCTTTCACACTTGGAAGTCTTTACTGCAGACCTTTGAAATTCAACAGATAAAACTCTTGGGCTAAAGGAGCACTTCCCACTCTGTCTTACGAAATTCCATACAATTTTAGCTAATCCCAACTGCTAATAAAATTTTTAAAAATTACATTTTTGCTCTCTCTTGCATTCCCCTGAATATTAGAACAGCTGCAGCAAGTCAGACTAAAGGTCTAACTCAGCTTTCTGTATTTCTGACAGGCTAGGAGCAGATGTTTGGGGAGAAAATACAAAATATAGGGCATGCATGCCGTGCCCCTGTAAACCTCCCATATTCTGGCAGTCAGCAATTTAGAGATTTCCAGAGCCACGATTCTGTGTATAATTAGATGGTATATTTCCCATGTGCATTACTTTGCATTTAGCAATACAGATTTAGTCTGCCCAGTCATTCAGTAACACAGGATTGTTGTCCGTTTCTTTTTTAATTCCTTTTAATTTTTCTTATGACACTGAACAATTTTTTATCATAGCCAATCTTTGTCAAGTCCCACTTCATATCTTTTTCCACATTACTTAGGAATCTCTTAGATGGCACATGTTTTGGAACAAATCCCTGTGAACTCAACCAGTAGTCTCCTGCCATCGTTATTATTATTATTATTATCATCATTATCATTATATTTATTTATTTGTTTATATTACTGTAATATTTATATTGTTATTATATTTATATTATTGTTATTAAATTATCATTTATGCTTATGCTTAACTTTCAACTTTTCTAATACATTTCATCCTATGACAGCTTTATTTATTTAAGAATCTTGAGTAAAGAATCACAGAATTTTAAGGGTTGGAAGGGATCTCCAGAGATCATCAAGTTCAGCCCCCCACAAAGCAGGCTCCCTACAACATGTTGCACAGGTAGGTGTCCAGGCAGGTCTTGCATATGAAGGAGAATCTACAACCTCCCTGGGCAGCCTGTTCCAGTGCTCCGTGACGAAGCTCCTTCACATGTTGCTGTGGAACTTCTTATGCTCCATTTATGGCCATTTCCCCATGTCCTGTCCCCACAGACCACTGAAAAGAGATTTGCCATGTCTCTTTGGCTCCCACACTTAAATCCCAATAAAACAGGTTTTTTTTCGATCTACGTAGAACATACTGACCAAGGCAATCCTATCTGCATGATTCTTTACTCCTTCAAGGAACTCCAATGCATTTGTGAAGAGACACTTTGCAAAAGCTGCAATGGCTCTCCCCACTGAATCTGTACATCCATTTATTACAATTTACACCAATTTTCCTAGAAAGGAAAACACTGATTCATAACTAACTGGAATCCATTACAGATTTCACTGTCGTGTTTGCATTCCCTTTCTGAGTTCCTTCAGAGATTGTGGGTAAACAACTACAACAATTTGCTGCTATAATCTGTATTGTTCCATAGTGAGACATCATGTGTTAATTCATAGTTTTCAGAGAACTCCTCAAAATAAACGAATTCGAAAGAGCCGTTTATGTAAAAGATTTTCCTTGCCTTGTCCAGAAATTAATACTAACATAAAGAATTTTCCTCACTTTGATTTCTACTGTTTTTTCTTCTGCTATAAAACTGAGCCAGATTTATAGTTTCTTTTCAAGATTTTCTTTTAAATAGATGGACTACACCTATCCTAAATATGTAACACCATACTTGTAACCAAACTTGTTATCTTTCTGGCTGTCCCTTTTAATGAACTGCATCAATTTTATGTTTTAATCCTATTGAAATTACATGGCAGTGCTTTGGGGTTATTTGCTGCTTTTTCATTACTATTAAATTGGTGAGTTTTAGTACATTATGATAGCACGGTAGTTTCCACTTTATAATAATTTCTTGGAGGGAATTCCCAAGTCTCTACAACACTAAATAAGGCATTGTCACTCCCCATACTCACTGACAGTTAATATAAGAGTACCATAAGTATATGGTTCTTAATTCAGTTAGAACTCTAGTGTACAAGAACTCTACATCCCTTGCTGATAGATTATCAAATTTGATTGATTCAAAATTTTCTGACAAGCAGCAATAATAAATTACTCTCTAATAAGTCCGTCTTGCTCTTTGTTGCTTCCAAGTCCAATTTTTCCAATTTCAGTTAAATATTTTTGCCTAAGAATACAGTTTTATTCACTTTTCACTTGATTAACTATCTTCTTGATCTATTCCATCAGGTTTCTTCCTGGTTCAAACCCAAAATTCCCTTCTATTAATTTATACCTTAAGAATCACTAAAAATAGAGTAAGGTGAATTTCTTGTCTGATTTATAGTCAAATGTTCTTTCTGCCCTAGGATATTCCTATTTTTTTAACCTGTTTTAATGTTCTCCAGCTATGGAGAACCAAGATTTCTTCCTGAAAGTCCATGTCGCCAATATTCCTTTTATCCAAAGTAAAAAATACTCCATATCTAACTTAAAACTCTCCTGATGAACTTTTCTTCTTGCTTAGCCACCATAGAAATAGAGAAAATATTATTTTCTTCCATTTTGTTGTTAAATACTGTATGGCTATAATCACACACCCAGCCTCAGTCTGACCCTGTGAAGAATAATGAGGCAAGCCCACCTGGCATATTATCAGTCTCCTGCTCTCATCTGGCCCACAGTAAGCAGGAACCAAGTGCACACACTTCTCCCTCCTGAAGATTTACCTAAGCAGAGCATTGCAGTTACTAGGTTCTGTCCTATGAACTTCTATGATCTATCTTACTTCCACAGTTGTCACCAGGGATTAATTTAGGAGCAAAAAGCTCTGAGGGGAATTTAAACCTTTTTAAAGATTGTTATGAAATACCCACTCTGTGATTTTTAACTCAACTACAAATTACACACAACTTTTTCTAATTCTACCTAATTAGGGGGTTCAAAACCAGAGGTGTTAGTTCTCTATACTACAAATAGTGTTCATAAAATTGCAGCTGTTGTTTATAAAATTTCCCTTTACAAAATGACTCCAGCCATTTGATTCAAGAAATACCTGCACAAATGTTTTGTGTTTGAAAGCAGCTGGAGGGTGAAAGCCTCTTTGGGTTGAGCATGGCTGTCCGATGTAATTCTACTGCCTGATCAGCCTTTTAAGTATGATAAATTCTTTCTTTTTCATTGATGCAGCCTCTGGACACTCTTAATGTGGCATCTGCTAAATAAAAAAATTTCTTTCATCAGGAGACACAAAACTTCAGTGCAATAAGTAAAGGAGATTTTTTTATTTAGAATACAGAGAGGCACAACCTACAGTCCTCACTGGTTCTTTCATTTCTAGACCAAAAATACAAGTAGCGTTACAACTGATGCTTCATCTTCACCTTTGTGTGGTAGCTTTTCAAAACTGAATTCATACACCTGAATGACTATGAGCCAACAGAAGAAAATAAATGATTTGGAACCATCATTTAAGATTGCTATATAGTCTACTGTTGGAAAACACTTTTGTATGTAAAAATTATTCAGGCAAAGCTGGATGTTTTAGAAAGTCAGCAGAGATATGAAGCAGCTGAAACTCTTGACTTAAGGAGCATGTGATCTTGGCAACTGAAAACAATTGAAGCTTTCTGGCAGAAATAGGGGCAGTTATGACTGGCTTTAAACTTAGAAGAGAAAGACCTCCCATTTCACACTGTGCCACATCTGACATCTGTGACAAAATACATTAGCCTGATATTTGTATTAAAATAAGTAACTATTGAATTTATAAATTCTCTGTTCCAAATAGGAATCAAGCCTGTATCTGCTATAGTGTCAGCAGCACAAATGATCCAACACCTCAGCACTTTCAGCCAGTAGACATGCAGGCAGCTCCATCAATCCTTACAACATAAAGCTGTGAGTACACACAGTTTGCAACTAAGGCCTGTTTTTTTTCTCAGCTAACGCCTTGACCCAGATCCTCAATCTAGGATCACAACTATCAGAGTTAGACTTTGTACTATTTGAGAGAAGGATTCAGTAACAAAAATCAGTGAGATGTATATGAGCAGTCAGCCCATGCAATATATCCCACACACTTCAGCCACGTTACATGTATGGTGTATACCAAAGACACATCTTAATCACAGTCCATGTAACAAATCTCACCATGTAACACTGCATTGGCACCCATCATCCTTCCCCAAGGATCTTCTTCAGTATGTGATGTGCTCCCTTCTAGCCCACCAACACTGACAACATTGCTTTAGCCTACTAGTCTGACCCCTAGGTAGAAGCTAGCTGAGATCTTGATTAGTACATCAAATTTTAAGAGTAATATTATCAATCTTTGTATTTTGTATCTCTTTGATTACCTGACAGCCCAATCAGAAGGCACTGAACAACTGTAGAGTTCTTTAAAAGCACTTTGGATTGTTAGAAAATACACCACTCAACCCCACTTTTTCTATGAAGTCCAAGTTGCTGAAACACAATTATGCAGCAAATTCAAAACAGCTATAATACCTGTTAATGCATATTCAATGCACTGACTTCCTTTAAGCTTAACTATTTTAAAATAAACACTAGAGAACTATTTACATTACCTTTTTTTCAGAACACTAAAGAAAAAAAAAAACATAAGCATTCCATCCACATTTTCCATGGAACACTCCCAATCTTAATTTTCATTCTTTCTTTAATGTTGGCAAGGAGAAATTAATTGCATTAATTCCTTAATTCTTCAACTAAGGAATCTAACTTTGATTTTTAAGATATGGCAGTTTCCTAATTAATTTCATTTGAGAACATTCTTTCCTGAAAAAGAACTTCAGGCAAGGTTATATGTAACTACTTATTTTGCCTCTGTTTGGAATCCTTACGGAACTACAATTTTTAGCACTTTCAAAGTAATTAATAAACTCAAAAAGTCTCTCATGACATCACATTCCAGCCACACTAAAGCCTCCTGCTTTAATCTCCACTCACTGAGCCTGGAGTAAATACGTGGAATTTAGCTTAGCTCACAGAAATAAATTAGTACAAGAAAAATCAGGTCCATTTTGTGCTTCAGTCTTGCAGAGCTTCATGAAACTTCACACCAATGTTGTATCTCTCAATAAATATAGCAATATTTTGTACAACTAGAAAAAAAGGATAAAATAAAGTGGGACAGAAAAATCTGGATTTTTCCCAATTTCAAACAGCATAGAAATATGTTATTCTCATCCACTCCTGGTTTACAAATTTTGCTGTGAGCTGAACATATTTTTGCTGCATCCTTCCCTCAATAAATTTCCCTGAGTATAGTTCTTTCTTGAAGAATTTTCTTTCAAAAAAAAAAAAAAAAAAAAAAAAAAAAAAAAAGCTAGAACTTTTATTTTTTTCCTCATTAAAGGCATTTTTGTGGAGTACATTAAATGAACTACCCACTCCTAGCCATCTGATTATGTCAGCATCCATAGAAATCAGAGATAGGCAGTGCCAAAGTAACAGTTCTAAATTCTTCCCTAAAGGTTCCCTTCACCACTCCTCCCCAGCCTGTTGAACCACATGCTCGCCAAGTTGCTCAGAGACATTCACCTGATGATATCAGATTCTTCTTTTTGAACTGCAAATCAGGGAACAAATCTTCATTTTGGTGAGATACAAAAATCATCAAACCATCTTTCCCAAGCAAAATAAATTTATGAAAATTATATTGCCCAAATGATTATGCTTTTCTTTAGCAGCACTGAAAATAGCTCCGCTGTCTCACAACTGTTAATTCATTGCAACTGGAGCACCTCCTGATGCAGGATTGTGATATGCCACTATGCAAAATAAGGAGCAGATATTTTTTCCAGTCTCTATGTGTATGGCATGAGAAAAGTCACTCCTTCATGTTACTGAGGGATGTCCATACCACATGTTGTGCAGATATCTTAAAGCTAGTTAGTTCATTTGGGCAAGAAGCACAGAGCTCTGTATGGGCAACTAAAGCCTAGGAAATGGAAGCCCTAAGATATAAGGTAAATATTCAAGAATTAATCCAAATACAGCTCTCTTAGATGGAATGACCAAACTGCTACTGGGCCTTCAGCTAAGACGCTTAAAGCTGATAAGGAATGTCTTAATTTATGGGCCATGTCCTCAGCATTCTTCAAAAGCTCTTTTTCCTTTTTGTTCCACCCCAATTGGAGGCAGAATCAACAATGCATGGCTGTTGATTTAGTTTTTGCATGAAGTTGGCAAAATCATGTATGTCCTTTATCTAGATTCTTCCTTCATAGCCCTTCTATTCCATGACTATGAGGTTTTTATTTGCTTCCTGACCTGATAAGCTAAAAAGTACATTTTTGTTGTTGGAAGTTTTTTTTTTTTTTTCTTTTTTTTTCCTTGTTTTGTTTTGTTTTGCTGTTTTGCTTTTTAAAATGAAATAAATGAAATCAGATCTTCTGCCTGTCAGTTACGCTTCTCACCACCATTTTGCTGTTTATAAAACACTTTCCAGATGCAGAAAGAGCATGGAAGGAAAAGTGGCATCTTCTTCTGTAAAAGTTGTTTTGGAGTCTGGATGAAAGATTTGGTAAATCAGTGACTTAATCTGCTACAGTAAACCAGATGCTGTTCTATCCAGTCCTTCTCAGCACACAGGCAACAATAAAGAAAAAGAAAATAGTACTGGGGAGGTAAATAAAGCTTTAAAACAGTTCTCAGCAGAGCCAAGATCATAAAGCTGCTATGTTTAAAAAGTAATAATAATGATTGTTTTCCCAAGTTACTGAAAAATAATACACTAATGTATTTTATCAGATAAATAAACATAAGGGAAGCGTAGCTGAAAGAAGAGTTAAGACATGAAGCTCCAAAGCCAACAATAATTCCTGGTCGTCACAAAAATAATCAGTGCTGGAACAGGTGGATGGAACCATCACAGCTCAGAACAGGGTCTGTTTGTAATATTTCAGTGTATTCTGTAAGCTATAAACTTTCTTAGAATTATTCGTACATAATTCTACCCCAATACACAATTTCAAAGTCCTGATCCCAGCCCAACAAAGTGAATGGGCCTGTGCACTTACTATGATGGCTCTCTACCTCAAATTTCACCTGAGACCATGAGAACTGCAGCCATGCATCTATCTATACAGTTATGAGTTAGTCAACTCATACACTCTGTGTGTGCAGAGGGAAATATCTAACAAATACTCATCATGTGTTATAAATGCCCCACTAACTTTTGTCTACATGCACATTTACCTGGGAGGTTACCCACACATATCCAAATAGCATCAGAGCTCAAGTTGTTAAGTCACCATTGACCAGGATATTTTGCTTCACTCATATAATGGAACACCAGACATTCTTTACATGTGTATTGAATCCTGGAATTAAATTCTTGCTGAGAATTTTAGCACTGAATATAGTTTGGCAAACTGCATACCCACTTTACATGTACTCTATGAACTCTAATACATTGAACAAATCACATTTTCTAACTGTGTCAAATATGAAGATGTGCCATGCAGTATATAATGTGTGAGTAAAGCATATGATATTTTTCATATGAGATATGTGAAAATGTATAAGCTGTAAGCACTAACCATTTGAGTCTAACTTCAAATGCAGCATTTATGTTGCTCAACCAACCTCTCAAACCAGGAAATTCCAAAAGTTAATGGGCCATGGTCCTCTCATTTATAACTCCATTTAAGCTATTTTGCCTTCCCACAACTCACTGCCATAAAACACATGAAGCATTTCTATTCAGTTTGATTTATTAATGTTTGTGTTACTTAATTCACGCTTGAGACTAGTAGGACATTCTACAGGGACAAGTTAACATCATGATTAAATTGAGCTAATTTCATTCTGGGTATAGAATTTTTGCATGAGAAATCTGAAATCAAGACTAAGGGGTCCATGAGATTAGTGAAATATTTATGAGCTCAGGAGTTAGACTAATTTTCTATTTCTCCTATAGATTTCTATGCGACCTTTCACAAGTTACCTAAATCTCCATGTAAGATTCACATGTTGGTATATTTGATATGGAACAACTTCATTTAAGTTTCAGCTCCTTTATTTCCTTTTGTGAGAACAGTGGAACAAGCCAAGCTTGAAGTGGGCACCAGCCAAATTTTTTACTTCTTTGAATATGTTTTTAAATCATATCAAAAGTAGTGTACTGTTCTCAAGCTGTCATACCAGACGTAACCCCTCTAATGCTGTATGAAAATTCAAAACACACACTAGTCATGGAAAAGTCAACTTTTCAAGGGGCAAGACTGACTTAAGTATGGTTTGAACAGAAGTTGAAGCTTGTGAAGGACATTTGGACAATTATCCCCTTGACTTCACTGTTGTCAGGGTGGCACCTAGCACTGCTGCATTGAATGTTTAGCTGAGAAATATGCTTAAGTTTAATGAAAAATATTGGAATGAATATTTTGATAATGGTCATTACTATAGATTTATTTTCAGGAAATAAGACAAAAGAAATTTTCTGTTGCATTTTTGTTCCTTTTTTCTTTTCCTTTACTATGGTGAGAGTTGGAATGCTTAATATTTTTTAGATTTTATTAAAGTAATATTTAAAATTAACCATATATAAATTATTTTGTTTTATTTATTTTGGACAACACATTTAGTTTTCCCTTAACTTAGTTTCACAGTGGAAAAAAGCTGATCATATCTATTTAAGCAAGTTGCTGTCTGAACTCCATAAAGACACTCTCCTAAAACTGCAAATGTTTCAATGTTTCATTACAAAAGCTAAGCTGAAACATATTAAAAATTACAAAATGCAATATGCGGTGTAGAACAAGTCCAACCCAACCTATATGTAAAAAGTCTTTTACAGAGAGGATGGTGAGGCACTGGCACAGGTTGCCCAGAGAGGTGATGGATGTCCCATCACTGGAGAAAATCAAGGCCAGGCTAGAGCACGATCTGGGCAACTTGATCTAGTGTAGGTGCCCCTATTCACTCCAGAGGAGTTGGACTAGAAGACCATTAAAGGTCCCTTCTAACTCTAAGGATTATATGATTCTGTGATTCTATATCACAAGTAAGTGTTTCAAAATACTACTTCATGTATCTTTCGAAAAATTATTTAATATACCTTCACATTTTTCTTTCATATACATGTGAACTTTTTAGCGTAGATTCACTTCTCTAAAATACCAAATATACCTCTTACATTTACAGATTGCATAATTCCTTTGATGCATAATCGCATATGTACTGAGTTGTACTATGACATTATGAAATATGTGTACATAAAATGAAGGTGGTTTCACAGGTGTTCAAATATATGCTATAAACTGCTTTCTGAAATGTGGCAAAACTTTCATAACAGAATAATGTTATCCAGGATCTGACTGGGGTAGCCAAAATATGCATATGACATCCCTCTTCAACATATATATATGATATATCTAACTGCTTTCCTGCTTTCCTGCTTTCCTGCTCTGCTTTCCTTTTCATAGTCATTTCTATCCTAGTTTAAACACAATTAAAAATGCTGTAAAATAAATGTGGAAAAACAACCTTAAACAGTCTAAAAGTATCAAGTTTTAGTGATATCAGATTTCACATTCTGTTCGTATTCAGAGATTTTCTTGCCTCTAGAATTGTCAATGACTGACTAAATAAATATGAAGACCATTTACAAGGCTGTCAAGCACAAAAATAAGTGGTTAAACTGACTTGCATGAAAATAACCAGTTGAAAACTCTGTCCAACATTATATCAATGAAATAGGATTGATTTCACTGGAAATTTCATGTGTGTTCTATACTTGAGGGGAAAAAAATGAGGAATGAAGATTCTGTTGCTTTGCAGATCCAAGTTGCTGCAAGAATATGCCACAAATCCAAAGAATGCTCCTGAGTTCTACTTTTAATATAGGGATTTCTAATCTAATGAATGTGGAAAAGAACATGCAGCGAGACTGCTCCAAAATGACAATGCAAGTGGATAGAAAAGAGCATGTATACTTCAGGTTAAGGCCAGTATTCATTTATGTATGATTTTAGAAACTGTACTCCAGATAAAAAATGCATACTATCAAAGAGTGTGACCAGCAGAATTAGGGAAGTGATTGTATCCCTGTACTGAAAACTCAGGAGACTATACCTCAAATACTGTGCCCAGCTTTGGGCCCCTCACTGTAAGAAGGACATTGAGTCTATGGAAAATGTTCAGAGAAGAACAACTAAGCTGGTGAGGGGTCTTGAGCACAAATCTTTTGAGGAGTTGTTGAGAGAAGTGAGACTGTTTAGTCTGGAGGCTGAGGGTTCATTTCTCTCAAATACCTGAAAGGAGGTTGCAGTGAAGTAGGTGTTGGTCCTCTTTCTCAGATGTTAATTGATAGGACAAGAGGCAAAAGCCCCAGGTTGCATCATGGATGTTTACACTGAAGATCAGGAATAATTTTTTTCACAGAAGGATACTTAGATACTGGAATGTGCTACCCAGGGAGGTGGTGAAATCTCTATCCCTGGAGGTAACATAAGAAACATGTGAATGTGGCACATAGGATCATGGCTAAGTGGCAGACTTAATAGTGTTAGGTGATGGTTGGACTTGATGTTCTTAAATGCTTTTTCCATCTTAATGATTCCATGATTCAGTGATTATCGAGGGAACTTTGTAAGATTTAGGAAGCCCTTGCTCATCCATTAAAAAAATATATATAATAGCATTTTTACTTGCAGAATTTTAAAATCATCTGATATGTCATCTGACATATCAAGCTTTAGAATCATCTGATATATAAAAGCAACTTTAACTTTTATTTCGTCTTTCTTGGTAGGATCATGTGGTACTCTATATGTTCATTAAAGATGCCCCCAGACTGCCACATTCAGGAAGACCCTCTGTTAAAAGAAGTCTTCTATTGCTGCTTCTGCCAAGTATGAGAACTACGATGAAGTCCTCCCTAGTTCATAAGCCCACAACTGTCCAATTGCCCCTGCACAGCTGTCCTTCTTATGTAACCTGCAGTGATCTGTGAAAAGATTGTTTCCTAGCCAAGAAGCAGAAGACAAAGTAATCCACAGTGTTAGAAACAGGGAGCAGAAAACAGGATTTCTTCTTTCCCTAGAAAGTGACTTTCTCAGTGGCTGAGATAAGTAAATAGCCATTGCATGCAGGCCTCTTTGCAAAGCAGGGATGTAGGGTTCTGGAAATTCCCTTAAAACACTGGGATATAATTGCTTATACTACATGTACATTGCAAATGAGAAAACTCCAAGTTACCTGGAGATATGGAGAAGTGATAAATGTCAGGCCATTCCTGACAGATTCAGATATATCTATGTCAAAGAGAAAGCTTCAACTTCTCACACTTTCTCAGCTAAAACTACAGTCAAAGCAAAAAGAATATGCATAGTTACTGAAATGACAGTTGACTTATTTAGTTCTCAAAATCGTCTTCCTTTGAATTAAAAATGCTTTCTGAGAAAGAAAAAGACCTAACATTTTTCTTCAGTTTTAATTTTTAAAAATAACAGCATTCAAATATTATGACATTCCTGTAGATTGGCTTATTTTTTGGTTCTTTAATTATGAGATACATTGCAGTCTCTTAATCTTTCACTATAATACACCATCTGTCAGAAACAAACATGTTAATTGGGTACACACTTCTGGCTTGTGCAACATGTCTAGTCAGCTCCCAGAGCAAATGAATGCTGTTTCATGTACCATAGGTTTGAGTGAAAAATATTAAAGCTGTAGTGGAGGGTATTTTCACAAAGGCCATCTTTAGCCTCAGGGGCTAACCTCCTCCAGTGTCTCCTGGCTACTGCTTTGAAATACCCTTTGCTGGAGCTGCTCTTGCTACTGAACACAGGGAGAGTCTAGGAAGCAAAAACCCCAAGGCTAAAGTAACTGTCGTGAACATCCCACTTCTAAACATGCAGGAGTTTTTTCATTAAGAGATTAAAGTGCAGTTAAGTTGTAAATTCATCATGTACTCACAGACTGTTGTCTTGATGTTGCCTCCAAGCCCTTCTCTCACCAACCTCCATGCAAGTGGATACAAAACGCAAATGTATTGCTATATTCCATCTGGATCCAAACCTCAGCAACATTTAGACTTCCTGAAGCCTACAGGATTAGCAAGTACCTACAAACCTAAAACTAATCATAGAAATTGTAATGCACAATGTATAACGTACAGAGGCAATGAATGCTATAAGAGATCATTTCCAGGTTGTACAAGGTGGACAGACTCAAAATGATTTCTTGTAACAGTGATAGAAATGTTTTCAGCAGTCAAATTTTGTATACATATGTGCATACTCCACAGTCAAGAGAGATGCTCTCTGAAACATTAATTTTGGGAAAAAAAAGAAAAAAAAAACAGCTTTTGATGGAAAATACATATGTATTCAACAGTATTTTTTGTATTGATATGTTTTTTGCAGGCCAATCAGAGCCATCATTTAGAACAAACACACATTTTCAGTTCATGAATTTTGCACAGAAAGGGCTATGGATTCCACAGAAGGCATCAGTTCAGAAATTGTTCCACATGGTATAAACTCTGACCTTCTGTCTGGCTTCCAGTGAAATTAATGGCATTTTATAAGTATGGGCATCTGAAAATGTGGGGGTGATAAAGTCAAAAAAAAGATCAATATTTAGGTTAGAAGATAACTCTCCAAAGGGCCCAACCTTTTTACAGTTGCCATCCATCTCACCAGAAAGGAGTTTCACATCCAGAGAGAAACAATAAATCTTATGAATGCAACAAAAGCAAAGGGAATTAACTGACTATAAAAGCCATCCAAAACAATATACAATATGCATTTCTGAGAGAAAACAGGAATATCTATACAGACATAATCCACAATATATTGTGCCAGAAGGCTGACAACTAAGGACAGGAAGAAAAGATAAAAGCAAGGGTTTGGACCATATTAATAATGAAAAGTTCTGAAAAGCAAAAGCCACTAGCTCTTTTGGTGTATACCAGATCCCTTATTTTTTGTCACAAGAGCCAATATTATCTGCAAAAAAATGGCTAAAAATGGTCTCACCTCATTCAACATCTGCTATATTGTTCCATAGTAGAGAATGACTTAAATCCAGATGTTATTCTAATACCTAGGTAAGCCATACTCTTAATTTGGTCTAGCCCCTGAATGGAATCTGGAAGAATAATTTAGTTTTTAGATCAACATTTTGAAAGTTCATGCAAGTAGAAGTATATCATGACAACTTCTCTAGAAGTATATTATGACTAAGCAGAAAATTCCCCAGAAATGCTTAGATCAGATCTAAGAGCCTTACTTAATAGTTGTATATGCAGTATGGGACTAGTCAACATAAGAAGAGATCGTAGGTTCTACCTCTATAAGTTGGAGTATTTTGTTTGTACTTACTGAAGTGCAAAAATGCTAAATAGTAAAAGAAAAGATTTTAAGAACTATTTTTGATTGAAATATAAAAAGGCTCATTTGAGCCGTGGCTTTTTGGCTTAAGTTGATTAACTTCTTTATTTCTACTATGTTCACTCTTACTGCATTATCCAAATCCAGTTTTCAAAACAATGCCAAGTCCTTGATGAAAATAACCTTTCAGCGTATGCTAACCAATAGACTAGGAGTAGATTAGGCTCATATGGAAATAATTAATCATAGTTTACATTTAGGCTATTCAGCACATTTAATACACACAGACACCGTACTAAAAGATATATGTCATTAAAAGCATTGTTTTGACACAATTCAAGAAAATATGAATTAAAAGTATTCTAGGTCATTTGGACACATCTTTCTTGCATTAGTTATAATGGAAGAGATGAACCAGATTCATAGATGTCTTACAGTGATATAATTTCACAGAAGTTAGTTGGGCCATATTGATTTACTGCTGCTAGGAATCAGGGTGATTCCTAGCAGAATCACTCCCAGAAGAGTTTCTCCAGTTTGTGAATCAAGGTGAAATTATGTAGGAAAAATGCAAATGTATTCTCTTTTGGTGAAGACATATTGATCAAAAACAGAGTTATCTCCTTTCTACTGAATGTATCATTCTTATTGGCTTCACTTTACCTTTCTCCAAAATATTTAGGTCTCTTTAAAACTGAAAGCAGTCTCAAGGTCTTCTAAATAAGCACACGATTAGTGAGTTAACTTACTTAAAAGATTTACACTTTCAGAAAATGCTGCTATTTATATCCAGACTTCCTTCAGACATATTAATTCTGATAGAATTTTGTTTATCAAGTTATCCATGCAGATGTGTTTCAGTAACATCAAATTGCATCAACTTTGTAGGAACATTAACTTTTTAAATTCACATTATGTTTAGCACCTCACAAAATACATTATAACATAAAAATACAAAATAAAAATGAAGAACATTAATTTGTTGAGTTGGATTTTCTTTCAAATGTATTTTTGCATGCATAAATGTACTGAACAATAGGGCATTGATTAAGATATAATGTTCTCAACATAATTTGTCGGTATACATCTCGAAGTATTTTACAACTAGTCACTTGCAATGATAACTACCTAGATAACACATTTCAGCATACTCCATTAATGGAAAAGAGGTATTAATCCATGAGATGATGCAAGTTACCAACAAATTATGCTCCACTATTCAGTGTAACTTTTTATCTTTGGAGATAATTTTGACTACGTGAGCAAAGCTATTAATAATGAAATAATAATGAAATTTAAAGAGAAAATTTAAACAGGAATGTAAACAAAGGTTATAAGATCCACTTTTGTCACTTTTTTCTTCTTTTAACAGAGTGCTTCATAAAAAAAGATCAATTAAAAACTTAAAAAATACATCTTCATGCTACAAGGACAGTTCCTCAAATCACAAGTGTCCAGACTGAACAACCAGTAGGAAAGGATACAATGCAAGACAGTTTTTGTAAACTGCAGCAAATCAAAAACATGATGAGAAAGTTTCTGAATAAAGGAGAAAACTAGTGGCTGTTAAATCTGAACGGAGGCAGAAGATACAGAACTAGCCCTTCCAAGATGCTTTCTAGACATGTTTCAGTGAGAAGAACCACACATAAATGTACATTGAAAACATAGTGCGATAGTCTCTAGTTCTCCGGATATGAGTTCTTGGCAATCATGATTTCAAAGCCTTCATAAAGAACCTTCCTACTCAAAATCCCTATTCAGAGCCATGAAGAAACTTCTGATGAATTATTATCTAAATCCTACACTGAAATTTATTAGGACGCGTGTCCTTTTCCCCAGGCTTTAAGATCATTCCATGAAAATATAGAACTAACGGCACAAAACTGCAAACACAAAGACTTAGCATACCATGAGCAAGAATTCAGTACATATTGATAACACACACCATGCTGCAGGTTTCTAAAATATCTGATGCATGTAACTCTTCTTTCTTTACAATTATTTCCAAACTTCAAGCAACAGTGGATGGCTAATCTTTCGGGAATATCAAGCCTGATTGTATTGTGTAAAGGATGACTCTTTTTCTAAATAAAACATAAATGCAAATATAAGTTTGTATGTAGGGTAAATTCATGTGGAGATGAGAAATATAATTTAATTGGCTTGTGCTGATAGCTTGCTATTTTTTGTTTTAATAAAACATCATAGCACAGTTGTGACTTCTCATCTACTTAGTTAACTGCAGAATACCACATGCTTTAACAAACACAGACTTCTTTTAACGTACAAATCTATGCAAGTAACAGACAACTATAAGATATCCTGCCTGCTAATAACAGGTTGAAAAGCTTTGTAATCTGTAAAATAATCAGGGCAAAGTATGAGAGAAAAGAATCTGCAAAAAAGAGTTGCTCTGGTTTGTAGCGCTGAACCTTTTATTTTCTTTTCCTCCTACATTTTGCTATACGTTCTGGGGGTATGCAGTGATTCTATAGTGGCTAGAGCAATGCAATTCCCTCTTTCAGAGGACCTTTGTTATCTTCAGCATTGTAAAGAAGATCCCCCTGGAGGAAAGGGCATTGAAAGGTGATGAATTTGGCACGGAAAAGACATCACAAAGCGAAGTTGCAATATTGGCTAGAATGCTCATTAATCTCATCTCATTATAACTGCTTGACATATTTCATATGCACCCAGCTTTACCACCATTTCCTGGACTATTTGCTTTTAACACCTAGCTCCTTTCTTTGTGTACCTCCAGCACTCCCACTTTTTATCTCATCAGCCATGAACTCCTCACCTTTGCCTTCAAGAGCATGCTCCTACTGGCTCTCATGCACTAGCAAAATGTTGCCCATGTCTTAAATTCACAAACAAGGATTTTTACATTTAAAGTCCAGTGGTTAGGCAGCCAGTGCCCTGAAATCACTGACATACATGGAGGCTCTGCAGTGACTTGTTTCTTTGTGCTTCCTTTGGTTTCAATGGACCTACCTGTTGTATACGTCTTGCTGGTGAGTGAAGAATTTTCTTCTGAGCGTTCAAAAATTATATATTATAGGTGGGTGAGGGACCAACATAAGTGCAATAGTAACATACAGCCAAGAAACAACAGATTAATATTTCCTCACAAGAAACTAATAAATACAGTATTAATTGCTTATCCTCTTCTGTAAAATTAACAAAAGTTACTTAAAATAAGACTCCTTTTCAATATATGATAATAGAAATTTAAAAAGTGATAGTGCTGTTGTTTATTTGTTAATGTTCCCCTAAATCCAAAATTATTGTTCATTGTGAACATTTTCATGAATTTAGACAGTTGTTAACTTACAGCATTGCTTGGCTTTGAAAGCATTTACGTATGAAAATGCTTTGAAAAAAATGGAACAATATTTAAAGAAATATCATAGCTGAAGTCTTTATTTCCATAACACTGTGTTCTGTGCTGGGCTTGCAAGGTGTATTCTGGTGCTCTGTGATTAATTCCTGTTTATTTAAATGACATTTTCTGTATTCTGAAGGACCTTCATCTGACATAGCATTTCCTTTCTAGTTCTTAAATACATGCACATTCACATACAAATATGCATTTAACAAGACAGATGTGTTAACATTTGTTAGTAGGTCAAACTACAACATTATCAAGGATGCAGTGTTCTCTTTGACCTGCTAACACTTAAGCAAGCTGCAACAGCCCTGCATAATTCAGATTGTAATATGCTTTACTTAACCTTTGTTAACGAACACATGAAGGAACAGCTTTTCCTTTTAGTGAGGACAAAGCATGGTATTTCAAAAGGGCATATGTGAATTGAGACTAAGGCTCTGTACACGGTTAAATCCTTCATTTGACTGCTGAATCCATTCTTTCCCCTTTTCACCCTGATCCACATAGAAACAACAACAAAACAGAAAAAAAAAATAGTTGAACTGAAACTACTTTCATTTATTTTCCATACCAAAACAAATTTAAAAATGAAAGCACAAAGCTCATGTTTGTACAAAGTGTCCTCAAGGAGTGACAATGAATCTACTAAAAGCATCTGTCAGGAAAAAACAAGGATATAAAGGATAAGGTTCACAAATCTGTTGCATGTCAGCCAGCACTGGCCCAGACACTACTGCAACCACTGGAGCATACCCTCACCAGAGCACTGTAGAGTACTCTGGGCTACTTCTCAGAGTACTGAAACCCAAGTCAACATTCACATCACTGCACTGGAGCATATCATCTAGTCGTTCTGTTTCAGGGGTCATTTGAGCACACTGCAAACTGTCTCTGTAGTTGTTGGAGTTCTGATCAACAAGAGCAAAGTCACCCATTTGAAGGAAAAAAATATTTGGTGCAGACCCACTATTTGCCTAACACAGGGCTCTTCCATCTAGATTCAGTAGCCTAGTCACCACTAATAACTTCTCAACCTTTTGAGTCTCCAACGCCTTTTCACTTCGGTCTGTGATTGCATTTGACCTTTGTATAGGAAATACAAAGAGAGACGGGGTGGGAAAGACTCCTTGACTAAATTTGGCTCTAAAAAATAAATAGCAGTAAAAACAAAGCTACCTTCACTGTCCCAGCATTGTTCCCTCATTTTCAGGAAATAGTTTTGCTTGAAGGCTGCAAAAATGAGCTGCAGGTGTGAGTTACATTAACTTACGAAAAGTATTTATTAAAATGGTAATTCTTTACACACACACAAAAAAAAATCTAAACCCTTTTTGCAACACTGAAAAAAAAAAAAGACAGAGTGCTTCTAAAATGCCTGATTATGTCTCCCTTAGCACTAGAAGAAATAGTCTAACTCATTAATAGATTTTAATTATCAAATCAACTCAGTCACAAGAAAGCTGATCTCATATTTCTGCTTTTTTTCTGTAAAGTCAAATAGAGGTCATGATTGCCAAGCACACTGCTGCTTTATGAAAACATTTTGGTTGGTATAAAGTGCAGGACTGACTTATTCAATATCATCTGAGTTTAGAAAATCTGGCATTTAAGTCCAGGATTGCAGCATTTAATGATTCTTCAGCCTGCTGCATTTGGATGTCTTTGGGAATACTTATCATTTACGATTAAGGGATTGACTTGCAGGCTTCACGCACAGAAGACTGAAAGCAGACAAAGCCTTCAGCCTATAAGTATTTCCTTTAAAAATGTTGTAATATTAAAGTACTGATTAAAAATATTCCCAAAGTGTTCCCATACTTAGGTGTCAATCTCAGTGGTTCTCAACTGTGTGGCTACAACACAGATTCACAGAATAGTCAGGGCTGGAAAGGACTGCTAGACATCACCTGATCCGAACTTCCTCCTCCAGCAGGGACACCAACAGCAGATAGGCCAAGACCATATTCAGGTGGGTTTTTAGTATCTCCAAGGAGAAAAAAAACACAACCACACACCATTATAGCAAATCCACACCTGATCAAGGAACCTCACATCACCATTGAGATAAGATGACAACAACCAGGGAGCCAAATGTAAAACATGGCAAGAATGCTAATGCAAAGAAGCAGCCCATGGGAGCTCAGTGTGCACAGAACGCTTTATGTCCATACAGCTCACAATTCCAGACAGCTGTGGGCATTGCCGCTGGCCGGTGCCAAGCCCTAAATGTGTCCTGGCACTGGATGAGTATAACTACTTAATGAGAGAGAAAGCAATGAGTGGTGTACTAACATCACCCTACTGGGAATTATATTCCAACACAGTCTAGTCCAACTAGACTGTGACACACCAGGAAGATTAAACAAACCATCAAGCACAGAGATACATCATAAATACAGTTTAGAGCATGGACTATTTTAAACCCTGCATGACTTCACTTTATTTGACTACTCTTCATTTCTAAATCACTCAATTTCATTCTTCTTCCCAGGAACTCAGTACATGGAGCGTATGGAAACACAGCACTCCAGGCAAAGCTCATGTAGGTGGAAAACATCATTTTGGTGAACATGGCAAATCTTTCAGAGACAAATAGCTACAGATCCCTCATACTTTACTATCTGCCAAGTGATCTGAGGTACGTTCTTCTGAATAAACTCTGAATTAAATGAGTCCTCTCTCTTACCACTGTTAGGGCTGCTTTGATAGTAATCCCTCCTAATTTATTCTGTTGGCCCACTGTGTCAAAGATGAGTGTTGTTGGTAGTAAAGCAGTAGGGGCTGAACCTTTCCATCAATATTCCATTACATTTTGTTGTCATGTGATAGATGTCACCAAAGGGTCAGTCTACCAAAATTGCCATCTGACACGGAAGTACATATGAAGCAAAAATGTAGAACTGAATTCTACCATGTGGAAAAATTGGTACCCATTGACTTTTATTCATACATGCTGAAAGTTTCTGGAGACCAAATAGTGGATCTGAGCACAGCGAAGAGGTGGGTGGTACATTTCAGCAGTGACAACAGTGACTTGAAAGACAAGACACATTCCAGACTGCCATGTACGGCTGGCACGCCACAAAATGGTGAGGCGTCAATCAGCTGATCTGCAAGAATCAGTGGACTGTGAGCAGAACTGTGTACAGAGCTTCACCCTCTTGGGAAGAGTGGCAACAGTGTTGTAATATCAAAGTTTGCACCAAGTGGGTCCCACAAATGCTCACAGAGGAATAGAAAAAACACTGTATGCAAATTATTCAGGATTTACTAAACCAATAGAAGGCTGTAGGTGAGTTTCCTGGATCATGATGTCACCACTATGAACTGGAGTCACAATGGCAGTTCATGGAGTTGTGACATGTGAATTCCTTATCAAATAAAAAGTTCCAGATACAGCCCTCATTGGGTAAAGTGATGCACACTGTCTTGGGATAGGAATGGAGCAATCCTTCTAGATTTCCTGGAACTCTAACTATCAACCTTGACCATGATGCTGACATGATGCTGCTTCAACTTCAAGAGTCAAGTAGAGAAGAAGACAACCTTTCTCTTGCTGCATAGTAACAGCAGGTCCCATAACAGTTGAGAGTTGAAGGCACTGCCAATCTTGGCTGGACTGTCCAACCATATAGTCCAGATATGATGCCTTCTGACTTCCACCTGTTCAGACCAATGAAAGATGGACTGCATGGGCAGTCCATTTTCCTAGCAACTATGACATCACAGCATCTGTGAAACCATATGTCACCTCCACTGGTGCAGAATTTTTTATTTATTTTTTTTTACAAATACAGCACACAGGCTCTTGCTAATCACTGGTGAAAATGCATAGCTTATGGTGGTGACTACATCAAAAAATAGAGTTCTGTAGCTGCAAATTTGCTCTATTAAATAGTGTTATTTCACTTTGTGTATCTGTAGTAATTCCTGAGTTGGCCCTCCCTTCCCATCAGGTGCTCAATCACTGTTTCAGACCATGACTTAGCATTTCCACTACAGCCTAAAAGCTCTGAGTTACAAAAATCTGTACTCTCTAAATCAAAGTTTTCTTAAATCTAGTATCATCACAGTACATCATAGCCCAAAATATACAACAGACACTGTCAACTTCTAGCAGGTGCAGCTAGCTTGATTTTCTTGCCTCCAATACTCCAATTTCTTGTAAAGTAGGGTATCTTGTATAATAATATTTTTATACATACAGTGATGTATTAAGCATCAAAAATTCATATCCAGCTAGTCACCATTGTCCATGGTGTGTTAACAGATACGTGAATAAAATCGAATAAACATGTAGAAAATGTTTTTATATGTGATTAGGAAGAAGGAAAAAGCATCCTAAGAGTGATTAAATGTATTTGTCAACGGTTTATGGGCTGGTCCGGCCCAGTTCCGTGACCAGCAGGGCGGAGGGATCTGCGGATCCGCGCCTCTTGGAAAGGGGAAGCAGGGGACCCCAAAATACTTGATAACAACAGCACTGATCTGAGGTGGAACAAATGATTTTACTAAATATAGTATTAGTAAAATACAATGAGAGAGAGAGAGAGAGAGAGAGAGTCTGTTTGAATTGTATAGACCTCACCACAATGCTGGGGTGAGAAGTGCAGTCCAGTTGAGTGACTGAAGTACAGACGGCGAAGTGCAGATGGCGAAGCGCAGGCGGCGAAGCGCAGACAGCGAAGAGCAGGCGAAGAAGAAGGATCAAGTGACCTTGCTTGGAGTTATATCCCCTTGCTGACCACAAAGTCTCCTGGGGAAATGTAGTTCTTCTCCGACGGACGAACATTCGGCAGATATCAAACCCCACCCCCAATGCATTACATGATGTTATGGTGTGGAATACTGATGACCAAAAAAAATCATAAAACCATGACAGTATTCTACTGTCCTTCATTTTCTATGTTTAGTCTTTCAAAGAAGCAGCTTGTATGATGAGATTTCAGCAAAATCCTATAGAATTGGAAAATTATTCTGTGGGACAATAAAAATTGACCGAGGGGATTCTATAATTCGAATGATTGATCATCACTCTCTTGAATTTCTGTGCAAGGTATTTTTAAATGGAATGAAGTGAAAAATATTGGTATTTTTGTGATACTTGGTAAAAAATGCAGGAGTACAGATTCATGTTTCCTTTGCATAGTTCAATCTTTTTTTTCTTTTCAATATCAAAAGGAAATATAAGATCTCTATACACTTTCTCCAATCATACAGTACAGTTCACTTGTTATTTCTAAGGTAATTTTCTCAAGTTTAGTGTCACACCCATGTTCTTACCTCTTGTAGGAACTGAAATGTCAATAGAAAATTGCATATGAATGCATTGAAAGGATTTCACAGCTTTTTTTTCATACTTACAAGAGATTATCTCACCTCTACTAGGTATCACTGAGTGATAAGTCCTTGCCCGCTGGATGGCTGGTAGAGAATGAATAGTCCAAATGGAATTTATACTCCCAGAAGATATTCAAAGTACAGGAAGTAAAAGAAAAGAAAAAGAGAAGAAAAAGAACAGGGAAAGAAAAGGAAAAGAAAAAAAAAAAAAAAGAAAAACAAAAGAAAAAGAAGTTCCTAGTTGCCTGAGTAGACAAAGCAATGAAGGAAGTAAAACTGTTTCTTTTTTTCCAATCAGAATTGAATGTACCATAGAACTGAGGACCAAGTCCTCAGATACCTCTTTGGGCATTTATGACCCCTCTGTAAGGGTTCATTGTCACTTTCAAAGCCATTCTCACCACATACTCCTACCTTTGCAAACCTTTAAGTATTAAGGTCTTTCCTCTCATGCCATCAGTTCTAGTACAGGTTGGAGCCCTCAAGGAGGGTTCACCACTGGAAGGAAAAGGAGATCCACTTTATCGCTACTATCATATGGGTGTAATCTGGATATCCACCTACCTTTTCCAGTCTGCTATTGCTACAAGAAGACCATTTAGAAAAATAGCAGGAAGGATTTAGAATATACATCAGAAAGATAGAGATGCATATGGGAATGCAGAATGTGAAAAGAAATACAAATGTGACTGCGGGGCAAAGCCAAATCCAGCTACAACAAAGAATAAACACACAGCTGAGCCTGTAGAAACAAGATGCTTGTTTCCAAGTGACAATCCCAAATGAGGTGGATGACTTTTTTCCAGAACATCCTCCATTTGCTTCAGTTGGCTCTTTACCTGCCTAAGCTCGTCACTGCTTTTAACTTAACACTTCAGGGCTATACTCCTGGCTTGAGAAGAAGGCTTCCACTCTGCTGACTGACTTCTGAAATCTTTTCTGAGATGTTCATCATTGTCAAAACTTTCCACATACACTGGAGTTGGTCCCTGCCTTAGGCTGAGCACTTATCCAATTTGCAGACCAGCATGAGGCATAACGACTACATAAGGAGAAAGCAGCTACTGAGTTTTTTCAAAGTATCTAAATTCATAAAAGTGTTCTGTAAAGGTGCTTTGTAAAACATTAATGTCAAGTTGACTTGTCTAAAATCACACAGACACTAAAATGACAGAGAAACTTTCCTCAAGAAGAAGGGGTCCTCTGAATTTCAGAAAGGTGTTTTAATTACCTCAGCACTCCTACTTTCTGACAGCTATTAGGCAACAGAATAATTCCATAATAACACTGCTTAAAAGCTCATAACTTAAACCATGCAAAGTGAACTGAGAAGTTGTAAACTGACATATAGAAAGCTGACCTGAATGGAAAGCAGATATTTTTTCAGTCACTTATCTTCTGAGCTGGAAAAAAGAAATTGAATTCCAAACTACAGATAAATGTAACCATTGGCAACTATTATTTTTAAGATATCTTAAAAAAGATGAACAAATGAGCTTTCTGCCAGCTGGGGATATTACTACTAAAATGGGGTGATTTAATTTAAAAATAATTTGAAACAAATGGAGTCACATCTTATTTTGGCATCTTAATTTTACTTGTAAATTCACACCAACATGCCATAAGTAAACTGCTTACAGGATATTTTAGTCATTTAATCATTTACCAGTCAGGAGTCAAATAAATGAGAATTCTGGGCAGGCCATTTGCCTTGGACTTGAATTCAAATGACAGAATTATTTGGATGTAACACAATTAAGCCTGTCCAGTTATGATGGCCATTTAATGAGCTTCAGCAAGGCAGAAGGGAGTTAGTTCTACCTGCCTCGGCAGGGTTTTAATATGCCATAAAGCTAACATAATAAATAATTTAAGCGCTGAAATATTACAAAGCTCAGACTTTCCCACTGACTCAGTAATATGGGTTGTCACACATAAAGACAGCATTTAGAAATCCAACAGATAACAAAACAAAAAAGAATAGATCACAATATTTGACTGCTAAATAGTTAAAAATATGCTGTCTCTCTTCATAGGAATGTGGTACGGTTTGAGATAGTTGTAACTTGCACTTGACAGACATTTATGTGGCTCCGTCTATGGGTCTGCTCTCCTGTGCCATGTTGCTAGAAGGCATGGTCCTGGGGAAGAATGAATGAATGAATGAAGACAGGGAGCATCCTATGGTGTAAGAAATCATACACTGCCCTATTTTAAACAGAAAACCCAAATGATTTCTATCAGACACTAAATTAACCCAGCGGGGATTTCTGACTGTTTCAGGCAGAAAACTACTTTATTCATATGAATAATTGGATATTGGAGAGATCGTCATGTTTCATATCATGAGTTATAAATGTCAGCTCATCCGTAAAGGATTATCATGGGGTCTGTGTGTTTTTGCCAAGGCAATTATGCTGCTAGTTGAGTTCAGCAATGCCCTGAAACCTTGCTCTAGGACAGAGTCAAGGTCCTTGACCAACAGAAGTTATCCTCTTCAGAGTCAAGCATGAGCAGTGCTGGCAGCAGTGCACTACGAGCCTCGTCTTACACTTGTGACACTGACCAGCTCAAAGAAAATGGAAATGATGCTATCAGGAGACATGAACGGAGAGGAAGGATGAAAAAGCCGTCCACCTTTAAGAAGGAAATGTGGAAATTAGCCTGGAGTTAAGGTCCTCCAGAAATTAAGGGAGGGTATGATTTTTTACATCTGTTGAATTTTCCAAGTATTCTTTTCTTTTTTGTGTCCAAAAAAATACATAATTCAAAGACAAAACATTTTTTCACCACCGTAAAAAGTTCACAAGTTATGAGGTAATTGCATTAGCACACTGAGAATAGAGGAGAGTATGCAAGAAATCCTGATTGGCGTTTCTCTGTTTAAAAGGAATTATTTTCCAATACCTGAGCATGCCCAGAGGAGCTAGTCTCTGAGCAGCTGTGAAACAGAACCTTTTTACTTCAGGGTTAGTGCAGGGAGCTCATTAGCACAGCCTCAACCCTCAGCTAAACAGCCTTGTTTGCATATTGAAGCAATAGAATGTGAAGGTGTTAAAAAGGAAGAATTGCAGCCGCTACTCCTGACTGACATGTCTATCTAGGCTCTTGTGTTTACAAGAGAATAACGAAGCTGCCCCAAAGCCCCTACTGGGCCTGATTATTATGCAGAGGCTTCTTAGATTATGTATAATTGATATCCATTTTCCCTCCAGCTAACCAATGGCAGCTCTCAGGAGTAATGCTCACTCTCCTGCATCTTGCCAACCAAGCAAACACTGGAAATTGCTATCTTTTACTAGGCTTAATAATTTTTAAAGACCAAAAATTGACATTTACATTTTTCAGAAGCACAGATGACTGCAGTGTTGGTGGGGTTTTCCTGTTAATAACAATCAATCAGAGGAGATTTTATGTTTAAGGGTGATGTTGGTCTGTGGGTATGTTTGTATATAATTTCTGTATATTTATAGATCCACACATTCTATGGATTATGTATATAGTATGTGTATATATCCCAGTTTTACCACACATTAACAATGTGGTAACAAAAAGCAAGGACAAGTTCTGAAAGCTCATTTTCCTTCCATTTTTCTAAAAGAACTGCAAGGCGAATTATGCAGGCAAGGGCATTCCTTCAATTAAATTTACTGGTCCCCTTTCCGTCCTTACAATAGTTATCTTCATCCTTACGATTTAGGCCAAATGTTCAATTCCTAAACCCAACACAGGCATGAAATTGAGCAGTGCAGTGCTCATTTTTTGTTACTCAAATAGTTCTCTGCTGATCCAAGAGAAAATCTCATTGAAGTTTTTCCTCAAAAATGAGATATTATATTTGGCCTTTAAATTACAAAGCAGTTATGAGACAGGGGGGGGTTTATTTCATTGGTCAATTTTGTTTTTTCTTTTATTTTTTTTAATCTGGTTCAGAGCTTTTGAGAAAAATTCTGTGGGGGAGGACTGGGCACCATAACTTTTAAAATTTTTTTTTCAGTAAAGAGCTGATCTTGAAAATGAAATGCTAATAGCTTGAGATAAACAGGCAAAGTCTGCATAACTCTCTCAATGTACAGTACTTCAATCCTGACCTTCAGCCTCTCTGCTGTTTTGGTCCTGGATATCTCTTCAGCACAAACTGTCAGTCGCATGGAGATATTTTATCCATACAAATAGTTGGCAGAATAAGGATGTGTCCAGTCCAATCATTTGCATGTCACCTTTCTCTCCAGAGGTGAAGACCCAGCTCACTAATCCTTTCTGCTACCTAACCTTGGCAGAATTTTAATTTTAATCTTCTCTCTGAGGAAATGCACAAGAAAATGCAAGGAATATTAATACATGGGCTGAGCCGAGCTGAATGTGAAAAGGTGATAGTTCTTTCAGTCACTTAGATATATACCTATTCAAAAGCGTAGCCATTACTAGTGAGCTTAACCCCTCTCCCTGCACAGAGCAACTGAAACCAGCACAAAGGAAGACCCTAAATTAATTGAACAACTTGTGACACCTGAACCCTACAAAAAATCTACATACTGTTTCCATCCACTGAAGAACTTGAGCAAAACCAGATAATAATAAGCAAGGAGCATAGAGCCTTTACATAGCTGACTTTTGTTCCAGCAACTTTTCATGAACCAGTAAGTAGTCACAAAAAGCTGAACAGTTTGCAGCTGCCCTTACCTTACCATAACTGCCTTCATGTTATGGAAACATAAATAGACAGAAACCAACCGCCTACAGAAAATGCAAGTCCCAACAGGCAGTCATTCACATACTGACCTCCTGACCCATATTTAACAAAAGCTACACAGTAGTACTGAAAAAGACTGAAGTCAAACAGTCATTTCAGAGTAGCACCTTTGGCCAGTGGACCACAGGACTGCAGTATGCATTATCACAAGAGGCTTTCAGGCCACATAATTACATTCCAAGCAGTGTCAGTCCTGCACTGACCACATAGATCAGTTAACAGCAGGCAGGAGGTCTTTCTTTTTTTATAATGTAAACTTATCCTTTTGACGTAAGGCTCTGCAAAGTGGTCATTTCAGTTCTGCAGAAAGATAACTGGTCACACAGGTCTGTCTCCCCACCTCTTTTCAGGTGCTAGCTTTCATTAAAAGAAGCTTTAATTAAATATTAATTTATTAATTATTCATTACATAGTGCTTGTCCATGCTAAAAATTGCTGAGCTTGCCTTACAGCTACTATTTGATCTCTAGGAGCATAGGAACCAGGCTACTGCAGATGGGAGGGGGACATGGTCTGTATTGAGATGCAGCCCACATTGTGAAAGAGTTCAGAAACATTCAGTATTAAGCATAAAGCACAAGACCACCTCTGTTATAAGGTATATTAATGATGTTCACATCTTCAATACATAATTTGGAGATGTATTTATGGCATGTTATGACAAAAACATTTTCAGAAGGACAGTGACAGCTTTGCTTTCACAGTCACTCTTATGCTCACTGAAGCACAAGACTTCTTTGACTTCCACCAGTGTCCAAAAGAGGTTAAGGCACATTTTTCTTCAGAAGCATAAAACCAACTTACTCCTTTGGGACTGGGGTCATCTCCTGCAGTCTCTGTCACAAAGACAGAGCATGTCTGCCCTGGTATTGCCATTTGCAGAAGGTATCAACAGAGATATGGACTGGCTTAAATAACACAAAATCTGGACTGTCTCTTACAGAGATGTGTCTTTTCTCCATCATTCTTTTGTTCTATAAGCTTAAAATAGAAACAAAAAGCCCTCATTGCTCAGTCTCCTTCTGGAGAACAGTCTGTGATTGTGTCTCAGCACAGACCCTATTTCTCAGGAAAAATTTCCTGAAGAGTGATATAATGAATACTGAATGCTTTTCTTTTATAATGTAAAATACTTTCCGCAGTCCATTTACCATCATCACAGGGATAAAATTTGTGCTAACTATCTGACACAGGTCATAATCAGTAAATATGCAAGGCGATGTACAGATGAGAGCTTTGGTCCAGTTTGCAGATGATCCATCAAGAGTAATTAAGAAACAATCATCAAAGTTTGGTCCAGGAAAGCATTTAAGTATTAAATTATATACACTAGATCTCAAGTTTAAAAGACTGACTGAGAACCTCATGAGATGCTTTCATCTTATTTCCATTTGCTTCTAGTTTATGCCAGATTTTTTTCACTCTATCTCAGTAATTCTTTTTCCAGGTACAGTGAAAGCCCAAGCATGTAGTCACATGTGTAAAATCTGTATTTTGAATCTGAAACACTTTTTTTCTATTTATTTCTGCTTATCATTTTTCTTGGTAGTAGGAACTTGAGTCACTGCACTATGCCACACTGATGGTACATGTCACAAAAATTAAGCCAGAAAAAGACTACAACAAATAATCAATGAAGGCCCAGGAAACAATGGTCCAATAAAAAAAAAAAATTTGCTTGCTACTCAATGTGCTCTGCATTCTTTACTATTCATTGGAAGCCCCATACACAAAAACAACAAAATGTTTACTACTTGCACTAGAAATCTTACCAGCAAAAAGGCAAAACAGTCCAAACTGGAGACAGAACAACTGTTGGAATGAATATTTAATGACTTCTTCAAGAGGTTAGAACAGGCAGGGTAGAGAACAAAGTCTGCCCTTCAAAGACTGTTCCCCTGTAAGGTCAGTGCAATTTGTTTAACACTGTTCCATATTATTTCCTACTTCAACAGAGGAACTTAACAAAATCATTTTGCATGATTCAGTTGATGTCAAGGAACTACTTTGTTTTTTCACTTCCTTTGTATTTTGCTGGGCTACAGCGAGTGTGTGCTGATCCAACTAATCATCGATCTCAGTATCTTGCAAAGGTTTCTCGTGAATAGAGGGGTCTCAGAATGGCAATAGCTTTTTTTTAATATAAGAATTTTGAATATAATAATACCAGATAAATTAATGATCTTTGAGGAGACAATATAAGCATATTTATATAAAACCATCATTCTCCAGCTCAGTGTGCTAAAATTTCAGGTGCTAAGAATTTGTTTTTGTCCATATAGACAACAATCCAAAAGTATTCTAGGTGCTTTAAAGAGCAGCCATTATTTATTTATAAGTCTGTTACTCTTAAAAAGTCTTTTGGTAACATTCATTTCTATCACTGGATTTTCCTTAATTTCCTGCCAGATCAGCTGTATGCACAGATTACTGTAAAGACAAAAGAAAACTTCCACAGCCAAGCACTTTCAACTTGTTCTGTTTTGTTCCTCAAAAGTCCTTTTTCAGGCAGCACCTCATTGCTGCAACAAATTAATCTCCAAAGCCCTGCTCTGGTAATGAAGTGCTATGGATTTGCAAAAGCTCAAAAGGCAGTACATCTATTACCTGAAAGAAAGATGAGGTGAGTGCTCAGCACGGGAAAATTAGCACAGTGGTGCTGTCAGAGGCCAGCCTTCCTGTGATGCTGTTTCTAGAAATTTTAGAAAATCCCAAAACAATATTGGTTTACATTTGACCTAGTCCAAATAGTTGTCTGTAAAGTTGTGTTTGAAACCTAAGGATCAATTTCGCATCTGAGCTGCCTGGATCTTGTCTTTGGTGAAATTCACAGGCTTGGTGAAAAAAAACGGTTTGAAGGCTGGCATCATTCTGATCCCTCTAGTGCTCACAGATGCTTAGATTTAAGGATAAATTAGTCATGAGCCTGTTTTCATCCTTCCTGTTTCCAAACCTTTTGTAACTTTTATCACATATGGAAGGAATGATTGCCATGCTTATGCTATGGTACCAGTGAGGAAATTAATTACATTCTACCTTATCTCAAAACATTTTTGCACTGACCACTGATGACAGTTCTGTAACAATGACAGCATCTCCAAGTGATTGGATGGACAGATATCTTTGTCTTTAAGCTATTCAAGAGGATGGAGAAAGCACTATACATGCATAAATATGACATTTCCTGAGCCACTGAAACATGCTGCAGAAGCACTCAGTGTGTGCTTCCTCTGACATCGAGTCTTTGAGCCTGTTACAGCAATCAGTCTCTCACTGACATGCTGAGATCTCCACTTAAGCTCCACAGCTCTTCGGAGAGGGAGGGACAGCAACTGCTCCACAGCATACTGCTGTTGTTCCAAGCTCCTACTTACAGAGATGGATTAAGAACCAAAACCATTCAGCACTAAATACACCAGCTCAATTCTTGCAGAATTAATACTCTGAGACAAAGCTTGGCTCCTTGCAGAGTAGCCATCGCCACATGAAGATGCTGCTCTGAGTTCACTGTACTCTCTCTAATTTTCTTCATGTTGCAATTACTGCAGCTGAAAACTGATGCACTGTCAAGTGCCTTATGATGTCCACACACAGATCTTAAGGACTGAACAGCAAAATGTATTCCTGATCTTGGAAGTGGATTGGAAATTCATCTCTGATTGGAAACTCATTTCTTACCAGATCTCTAGGACCCCTCCCAGTTGACCAGGAATGCTGATAAATGGTGGAAAGCAGCTTGGCAATCACCTTTGCCAGCTCCCTCAGCACCTTCAGGTGGATCCCATCTGGCCCCATGGACTTGTGACAGTTCAAGTAAAGTAGTATGTCTCTAACCATTTCCACCTGAGTTGTGAAGGGTTTATTCTGCTTCCCACCCCAGATTTCCAGGCCAGGAGGCTGAGTACCCCAAGGATAACTGGTCTGACTATTAAAGACAAAAATAAAGAAGGCATTGAGAACTTGAAATTTTTCCTTAGCTTGGTGATCATGTTCTCTGCCACACCCATAAAGGATGGAGATTCTCACTGGCCCTTCTCTTAATGTTAATATATTTGTAAAAACATTTTCATTGTCCTTTACCACAGGGGCCAGGTTGAGCTCTTGATGGGCCTTTCTGATTTTCTCCCTGCGTATGCCAGTCACTAGATCTTAAAAGTCCCTTCCAACTTAAACCATTCTACAATTCTGTGATTGTGTAGCACATGTCTGTGGTGAGGGTAATGAATCTGAAATGTCTTAGTCTATTTGTCTGATACTGAGGTGGCTGAAATTAGATAAGATGAATAATATAATAACACTGTGGAGCAGAACAAGACAGCAAAGAATTTGGGCCCATTTGGGAGTACTAACTCTATTTGTATGAAATCATTTCTGCTACAGAGTTCAGAGAAGATATAATTCTGTCAGTACTTCATGGAGGATGATGTTCTCTGATCACAGGTGACAAATAATAATTGGAACAGGAGGATAAATTATGTATATTTCATGAAGTAATTAGTCTGAGTTCATGTATTAAACTGATTCCTCTTCTTGGAACAGATAAGCTAGCACACGAAATTTTGAAGTTGGAGTCTATTATGTCTAAGCGCGGCACAAAGGGCGATTTGTAGATATGCATGACAGCAAAAGGTTTTCAGAAATAGATTGATCCCAACCCCAAAGGATGATAATTCTTCTTTATCAAGATCACTTTTGTGTATTGTATCTTTGCAACACCACACTGTCATTCCTGGTATCTCTCATTTTGTTTAGGATTTATTCCTGGATGTTAAATCAGAAATCTATAATTTTTTCAATACTAAAAAGGCTGAGGTATATTTTCTCTAAGCTTTCTGGAGGTTGCCATTGAAAGAAATAATCACAGTAATCAAACAGCTGGAACAACGACTTAAAATGAAACAGCAGAGCTGAACATTTTTTACACTGATCTTCAGAAAATTTCTCTACAAGATGCATTTTGAAAAAATAGATACTGATTGTGTTCTAGATATGAAGAGTTTGGGTGTGGTCAAGGATCTACTACTTGTAGAATACTCAGTGAAAACTAACAATTAGCCTACATTAGAAAATTAGCATGGATAGTAAGGAATCCCCTGAATCCAAGGTAACAAAACACCCTTATTTAGGGACCTGGCAATCCTTTCAACGATCAGTCATCATTCATTATTAGCTACCACAGTAAAAAGCAAGTGAAGTATTTCAAAGAGTGCCGTTTCAGAATTGCTGCCAGAAACTGAAGATGAAGGCGTTGCATTATCAGCACGGAAAACAGAAATCTGGCAAAGACCTAGTGTAAACTAACAGTAGCAAAGAAAAGTGAGAGGCTGAAGTTCAAATGACTTTCTTCATGCCATTCTACCCTGCTTTGATATTATAGTTCCTATGCTTGAACAATTGGAGCACAGAAGTTGGCCTTGCCTTGGAATAGTATTTGCCTGGTACATGGCATAATGAGAGCTTGGCCTGTGATTACACCTCCTGGCCATCACAATAAAAATGAATAAATAGTAAATCTAGCATTCATTAAATAGGTAATCTTTTCACAAGTCTCTTCTTATGGAATAGATCTTTCTCTCAGGAAAAGTTTTTACATCTAATAATATAAACTTCAATAAAAACTAAAAAAAAAATCTGAGGGAACACTAAATCACCAAATTCTGTGATCACCTAAATAAAAAGAGCAATGAACAACCAGCTCCAACAGGAAGCTTCACCTGGCAAATCTGTACTTGCAACATGAAATTAGAAACTTCATTCCATGTTAACAAACACAAGCAGTAGTCAGAATTGTGGTGATAAAGCTAGGATGGCCTACAGGTATAAGCACTGTGAGTTGTAGGGTGGGAAATGACGTTCTCCTATTAGACTAAGTTTTCTAATTGGAAAGAAAGCTTTCCTCAACTTCTTCAGAATACAGTGTTATTCTTTGCGGTTACAAATCATACTGTGTTATCATCTTCAGCTCTTGATTACTTCCTGAGCCTAAATATTAATCCCATTGACTATTCCAACTCCCTGAAATAAATGCCACCTTCTACTAAACACATCATTAATGGAATATACTTTGCTTCAAAGAGCACAAAAGTCTCTTTATCGGCTCTGTTATAGTAAGCTTACTATGTCATTTCTGCACTGCTGTTGCCTAGTGAAACCTTATCCAAAATTGTGCCATGCACTCTCATTCTTGCTTTTAAGGGTTTGTCATCTAAATAAAGAAAATAAAGAGAATAGGATATGTTATATATGGGGAACTGAGACACAGACTGATTTCCTGACATATAATAAATCAGTGGCAGAAGGTCTGATCTCTTATTCAGTCCTTCCAACTTTTCTTTTTTTTTCAGTCTTCTTCCACATATTACTTACATTTACAAATGATCAACATAACTATCACAACCATGATGTTATGCTATTATATAGCACTAAGAATGAATAAAAATGCAAGCTATGGATTATATCAGTTTTATATTGTGGTTTTGAATGTCACAGATCTCCACCCATAACCGCATCACTGTTTCCATAGAAACAAGATAACATAAGCCACTTTGGCGTATGTTACTGTTTCTGAAAGCACCCAACCTCTAGAAGAGAATACCATACTGGACCTTATAAATGAATACTGATTTGTGATTTTTATGCACAACATAACTCCAAATGATGTATCAGCCTTAACAGTGCAGTTATTTAAGTAATAGCAAAGACAAAATTATAGACAGAAAACAAGGTTCGAGGTGTCACAATGAGCTGGAAATATTTTCTTTTTTAGATAACAGGAGCTAGAAGGCAACAGATTCTCATACTAAATTAAAAAAAAATTATATTTAATTGACAGGAAGGAATTACAGTATGGTAGTGACATATTAGGACTGGCAAAACAATGTAGAGGAATTCAGAAATAGACTACTCCTGAAACCAACCTGATGTTTGGACAAAAGGTGTGATATGAGCTCATTCATACTAAATGAATAATGGTAGCAAGCCAGGAGTTTGCATGTCACAGTAGCTGAGATCTAAGGGATGACAGACAGTATAAGAACCCAACCAGGTCCAGTGGAGCCGAAAAACAGCAGCAGGTAAAACGGACAGGGAGCTGGGATGTGTGCAGTGATACTGTAGGAAAAAAGAGGGGTAGATTAAAAGAAATCACATACAAGGCATAGACCAACTCCAGAAGTTATTTCCAGCCTTTCCAAAACTTTGACATGAGGCAGAGAAATCACGCTTCCTGCCGCAGAGCTACAAGCTACCACATACCCTCACTTCCTCAGCTCATTTTCAGAATGTTTTTCAGGATATTGATTGTGCCATAGAATAGTTTGAACTGTGAGATGTGCAATGCTTGTAATGGGTTATAAAACATGGGGAATTTTCTGACTGACTCCCCTGAATGGCAGGAATGTGACTGAAATACTGTAATACGATGCACTCTTATTCAATTACTTTCTTCATATATTTCATCTGTTTATATATTTTGCCTACCTTTTGATGTCTGAAAGTTAAATCAATTCAAAAGGTCTTTGCAACTAGAAGAACCTCCCATCTGAAAACAAGAATTGCTGGGCTTGTATTCTCCTATCATATATATACCTTCTAATGGCTCAGACTTCAAGGGGCTGACAGTTGCTCTGTGCTCTATCATGTACAATGGAAGGAGCTTGGCAGTGATATCTCTGTCTCTCTGTCTCTCTCTCCCTCAAAAAAAAAAAAAAAAAAAAAAAAAAAAAAGAAAAAAATTTCCATGGCAGACGTACACATCAGATCTTCATTTGTGCTGAATGTCACTAAATGCAGATGGGAGTTCCACACTGGAGTAGCAGAAAGTCCCTCACTGATGAGGTCAGCAGCCACAGGAGAGCACAAAAAGGGGCTTTAATCAGTCAGTCCCCAGAGAGGAAAGATTAAATTGTCTCTAGTAAAACACTGGCTAACCTTCACCAAAAGGAAAGTCTTCAGTTAAATGGTCTTTTCTTCTCTTGGAACTTTACTTCACAGCATTTATGAGAGGAACCTGGGGAAACCTTTGTAAAATCTGGAATAGACTTGTGTGAAAGTATTAAAGTGAAGCTCTATCATCTACTGAGCAATAGTTTTCACCATAAAATCTCCTATCCTCCCATTCCTATTCCTGTTTCATACAGTATGGTGGGGACTTAATAGCTCCAATGAGAAAAGCATGAGTAAAAGCCAGCATCACTAATTCTGAGCTGAGTTTCTGCAATAGTATTTCTCAGGGGATAGACATGCTCCTGACTTTAAAATGCCACTCACTTCCTACAGGAAGACAACTGAAATGAAAGTGAGTCTAAACATGGATCTGAACAAAAGAATTTTGCACCACGTCACGCAGTGATCTCACTGCTCTTCATGACTTCTTCTTCGAGCTGCCCTGCAAAAGCTTTGCTCCTTCCTGCCTAGCTGTTGCGACCATACTTCTCATTCAGAGGTTTCTGCTATTTCAGAGCACCTGGTCTACAGTTGTCTTTTGCTCTAGCACTACTCAGATTTCTCAGAAGTTCAGAAATGACCTTGTGTTTTACAAAATTAATTTAAGCTTTCAAACACAGCAAGAAATTTCACCACCTATTATACATGGTACCAGTACATAACATATCACACCAAAAAGCATCATGCCCTATGTACAGAATATACCAATGAAATGTATTTAACCTCCAGCACATAGAATGGCACTAAACATTGGTAGGGAAATGTGAAAATCTGGTAAATTATGATGGAACAAAGCTTAACATAAGAAAAGTGTCATGTGCAGTCTTTACAGTATTGCTGACAGAGAAACTTAGATATTACCATAGGTGTTGGATCACTTATGGGACCATTCCCCCTATGCCTTGAGAAAGAACATGCTGGAAAATAACAACTGGCCTCCAGCCTGTAACCCTAAGCTAGATTCAGTCCCACAACAACCAAATATTCTTTAAATGATGACTATTCATATCTGCTCCTGGTGATAGGTAAAACAAAAACTTTGCAAATAAGTTCCCTCCTAGCCAGGAAGAGTTTGAAAGGGATGCTTTTGTGAAGAGTTTGTTTTCCTTTGGGTTTTTTGGGAGCAGTCCCAATTTGCAATTCTGGAATTTTCAGTGAATTTCTGCATTAAACTGTCTTTATATCATTTGCTACCTAGACTATTCTTCTGTCACTCCATTCATTGGTTTTGCTGCTTTCTCCTTGCTCCAGGTCAGACCACTGCTCCTTTGAGAAGCCTCCCAACCTGTATTTAGGTTTCACCCCTTTCTTCCCCGTTACAGGAACAGATAATTTTTGTTTTCTTCTCAAATGCTCCAGCTGCAGGCAGGATAACAAAAGAAAGCTCTCTTTCACATGTCTCAGTACATAGGATTTACACAGCAAACTGGAACAAATAAATCAAGTGGCTGTATCAGCATCCCTGGTATGGAACAAGATAATCTCTTCCTTTCATCAGGATCCCCACTTATGACTTCACATTGTCTATAAACTCTAGATGCAAAGCTTATAGTTAGATGTCTGCAAAGTAGAGGAGAGGATGGATACCAAAAAGTATTCTTAGTAATAAGCTGTAAAGATGTAGGCATTTTAGGATATAATTCATTCAACAAATTGTAATTGCTTATTTTAGGCTGACATAAGTCAAATCTTACTTTTCATGGGTTGCATTTTTGGGAGGATGGGTTTTGTTCTCTTTTGGCTTTGGTGG